>NW_016107961.1:726719-785626 GCF_001604975.1 Cebus imitator | reverse complement strand
AAAAAAAATGAACAAAGCCTCCAAGAAATATGGGATTATGTGAAAAGACCTAATCTATGTCTGATAGGTGTACCTGAATGTGATGGAGAGAATGAATCCAATCTAGAAAACACTCTTCAGGATATTATCCAGGAGAACTTCCCCAACCTAGCAAGGCAGGCCAACATTCAAGTCCAACATTCAAGAGAACAGCACAAAAATATTCCTCAAGAAGAGCAACCCCAAGGCACATAATCATCAGATTCGCCAGGGTTGAAATGAAGGAAAAAATGTAAGAGCAGCCAGAGAGAAAGATTGGGTTACCCACAAAGGGAAGCCCATCAGACTCACAGCAGAATCCCTATAAGCCAGAAGAGAGTGGGGGCCAATATTCAACATCCTTAAAAGAACTTTCAACCTAGAATTTCATATCTAGACAAACTAAGCTTCATAAGTGAAGGAGAAATAAAATCCTGCTCAGGAATTTCCTCACCACCAGGCCTGCCTTACAAGAGCTCCTGAAAGAAGCACTAAACAAGGAAAGGAACAACCAGTACCAGCCACTCTAAAAACCTACCAAATTATAAAGGCCATTGACATAAGGAAGAAAATGTGTCAAGTAATGGGCAAAACATCCAGTTAGCATCAAAATGGCAGGATCAAATTCACACATAACAATATTAACCTTAAATGTAAATGGGCTAAATGCCCCAAACAAAAAACACAGGCTGGCAAATTGGATAAAAATGTCAAGACCCATTGGTTTCTTGACATTCAGGAAACCCATCTCACATGCCAGGACACACATAGGCTCAAAATAAAGGGATGGAGGGAGATTTACCAAGCAAATGGAGAGCAAAAAAAAGCAGAAGTTGCAATCCTAGTCTCTGATAAAATAGACTTTAAACCAACAAAGATCAAAAGAGCAAAGAAAGCCATTACATAATGGTAAAAGGATCAATGCACCAAGAAAAGCTAATGATTCTAAATATATACACACTCAATACAGGAGCACCCAGGTACATAAAGCAAGTTCTTAATGACTTACAAAAAGACATAGACTCCCACACAATAATAGTGAGATACTTTACATTCCACTGTCAATATTAGATCAACAAGACAGAAAATTAACAAGTATATCCAGGACTTGAACTCAGATCTGGACCAAGGGAACCTAATAGACATCTACAGAAATCTCTACCTGAAATCCACAGAATATACATTCTTCTCAGCACCACATCACACCTACTCTAAAATTGACCACATAATTGGGAGTAAATCACTCCTCAGCAAATGCAAAAGAATGGAAATCATAACAACCAGTCTCTCAGACCACAGGGCAATCAAATTAGAACTCAAAATTAAAAAACTAACTCAGAACCACACAACTTCATGGAAGCTGAACAACCTGCTCCTGAATATCGACTGGATAAAC
The DNA here is from genome assembly GCF_001604975.1 of Cebus imitator. NCBI lineage: Eukaryota > Metazoa > Chordata > Mammalia > Primates > Cebidae > Cebus > Cebus imitator. Next base: position 784,212 of record NW_016107961.1, on the reverse strand, counting down.
AATGAAATGATGGCAGTAATAAAGATATTCTTTGAAACCAACGAGAATGAAGGTACCAGAATCTCTGGGACACATTTAAAGCAGTGTCTAGAGGAAAATTTATAGCCATAAATGCTCACATGAAAGTGCTAGAGGAGCAATATAAAAAAAAACTCAAAAGCTAGCAGAAGACAAGAAATAACTAAGATCAGAGCAGAACTGAAGGAGATAGAGAAACAAAAAGCCCTTAAAAAAATCAATAAATCCAGGAGCTGGTTTTTTGAAAAGATCAACAAAATAGACCACTAGCCAGATTAATAAAAAAGAAAAGGGAGAAGAATCAATTAAATGCGATAAAAAAATAAAAAGGGGATATCACCACCAATTCCACAGAAATACAAACTATCATCAGAGATTACTACAAACAACTCTATGCACATCAACTAGTAAACCTGGAAGAAATGGATAAATTTCTGCACACTTGTACCCACCTAAACCTAAACCAGGAAGAAGTTGAAACCCTGAATAGACCAATAACAAGGGCTGAAGTTGAGGTAGTAATTAATAGCCTACCAACAAAAACAATCCAGGTTCAGATGGGTTCACAGCCAAATTCTACCATACATACAAAGAGGAGCTGCTACCATTCCTTCTGAAACTATTCCAAACAATACAAAAAGAGGGAATCCTTCCCAAATCATTTTATGAGACCAACATCATCCTGATACCAAAACCTGGCAGAGACTCAACAAAAAAAGAAAACTTCCATGATGAACAGGCCAATCTCCATGATGAACATAGATGCAAAAGTCTTCAATAAAATACTGGCAAACAGATTGCAACAGCACATCAAAAACCTTATCCATCACGATCAAGTAGGCTTCATCCTGAGGATGCAAGACTGGTTCAACATACGCAAGTCTATAAATGTAATCCGCCAAATAAGCAGAGCCAAAGACAAAAACCACATGATTATCACAATAGATGCAGAGAAGGCCTTTGACAAAATTGAACAGCGCTTTATGCTAAGAACTCTCAACAAACTAGGTATCAAAGGAACGTATCTCAAAATAACAAAAGCTATTTATGACAAACCAACAGACAATATCATACTGAATGGGCAAAAATGGAAGCATTCCCTTTGAAATCCAGCCCTAGACAAGGATGCCCTCTTTCACCACACCTATTCAAATAGTATTGGAAGTTCTAGCCAGAGTAATTAGGCAAGAAAAAAAAAAGAGTATTCAATTAGGAAAAGAGGAAGTCAAATTGTCTCTATTTGCAGATGACATGATTGTATATTTAGAAGATCCTATCATCTCAGCCCAAAATCTCCTTCAACTGATAAGCAACTTCAGCAAAGTCCCAGGATACAAAATCAAAGTGCAGAAATCACAAGCATTTCTATACACCAATAACAGAACAACAGAGAGCCAAATCATGAGTGAACTCCCATTCACAATTGCTACAAAGAGAATAAAATACCTAGGAATACAACTAACAAAGGATGTAAAGGAGAACTACAAACCACTTCTCAAGGAAATAAGAGAGGACACAAACAGACGGAAATTTATTCCATGCTCATGGTTAGGAAGAATCAATATAGTGAAAATGGCCATACTGCCCAAAGTAATGTACAGATTCAGTGATATCCCCATCAAGCCATGAATAACCCTCTTCACAGAACTGGAAAAAAACACCTTAAACTTCATATGGAACCAAAAGAGGGCTCACATAGCCAAAACAATCCTAAGCAAAAAGAACAAGCTGAAGGCATCATGCTACCTGATTTCAAACTATACTACCAGGCTACAGTAATCAAAACAGCATGGTGCTGGTACCAAAACAGAGATATAGACCAATGGAACAGAACAGATGCCTTGGAGGCAACACCACATATCTACAATCATCTGATCCTTGACAAACCTGACAAAAACAAGCAATGGGGAAAGGATTCCCTGTTTAATAAATGGTGTTGGGAAAACTGGCTAGCAGTGTGCAGAAAGCAGAAACTGGACCCCTTCCTGACACCTTACTCCAAATGGATTAAAGACTTAAACATAAGACCTAACACCATAAAAACCCTAGAAGAAAACCTAGGCAAAACCATTCAGGACATAGGCATAGGCAAGGACTTCATGACTAAAATACCAAAAGCATTGGCAACAAAAGCCAAAATAGACAAATGTGATCTAATTAAACTCCAGAGCTTCTGTAGAGCAAAAGAAACAATCATTAGAATGAACTAGTAACGGATAGAATGGGGAAAATTTTTCTGCAATCTATCCATCTGACAAAGGGCTAACATCCAGAATCTACAAAGAATTAAAACAGACTTACAAGAACAAAAAAAAACAAATCCATCCAAAAGTGGGCAAAGGATATGAACAGATACTTTTTAAAAGAAGACATATATGAGGCCAACAAACAAATGAAAAATGCTCATCATCACTGATTATTATAGAAATGCAAATCAAAACCACATTGAGATATCACCTCATGCCAGTTAGAATAGCAATCATTAAAAAATCTGAAGATGGCCGGGCGCGGTGGCTCAAACCTGTAATCCCAGCACTGTGGGAGGCCGAGGCGGGTGGATCACGAGGTCAAGATATCGAGACCATGCTGGTCAACATGGTGAAACCCCGCCTCTACTAAAAATACAAAAAATTAGCTGGGCATGGTGGCGCGTGCCTGTAATCCCAGCTACTCAGGAGGCTGGGGCAGGAGAATTGCCTGAACCCGGGAGGCAGAGGTTGCGGTGAGCCGAGATCGCGCCATTGCACTCCAGCCTGGGTAACAAGAGCGAAACTCCGCCTCAAAAAAAAAAAAACAAAAAAAATCTGAAGACAACAGATGCTGGAGAGGATGTAGAGAAATAGGAACACTTTCACACTGTTGGTGGGAGTGTAAATTACTTCAATCATTGTGGAAGGTAGTGTGGCGTTTCCTCAAGGACCTAGAAATAGAAATTCCATTTGACCCAGCAATCCCATTACTGGATATAAATCCAAAGGATTATAAATTGTTCTACTATAAAGACACATGCACACCTATGTTCTTAGTGGTACTGTTTACAATAGCAAAGACCTGGAACCAACCCAAATGCCCATTGACGATTGACTGGACAAGGAAAATGTGGCACATATACACCATGGAATACTATACAGCCATAAAAAACGATGAGTTTGTGTCCTTTGTAGGGACATAGATGAATCTGGAAACCATCATTCTCAGCAAACTAACACAAGAACAGAATATCAAACACTGCACATTCTCACTCATAGGCGGGTGTTGAACCATGAGAACACAAGGATACAGGGAGGGGAGCAACACACACTGGGGTCTGTTGGTGGCAGCAAGGGAGAGAGAGTGGGGGGGCGTGGGGAGGTTGGGGAGGGATAACATGGGGAGAAATGCCAGATGTAGGTGACAGGGTGATGGAGGCAGCAAACCACATTGCCATGTATGTACCTGTGCAACAATCCTGCATGATCTGCACATGTACCCCAGAACCTAAAGTACAATTAAAAAAAAATTAGCCAGGCACAGTGGTGGTGCATGGCTGTAATCCAGCTACTCAAGAGGCTTAGGTGGGAGGTTCGCTTGAGCCCAGGAGAAGGAAGTTGAAGTGAGACAAGATCACACCATTGCACTCCAGGCTGGGCAACAGTGAGAACCCATCTCAATACATACATACATACATACATACGTACATGAATGCATACATATATACATGTAAAACTCTTTTAAACTCTTATTCCTGTTAGAAGTTATTTGTATGTCTTTTTCTTAGCAGGCACAATCGAAATGTGTCTGCTGTTTATCATTTGGGACTCATTTTCATAAAGGCTGCTAACATTCCAGAGAAGATCTGTCGAAGGTTACATGGTAATAAAACCCAATTACCCTCTTCTCAGTCTTCTACCTGTAACCTTGTTCTTGTTTCAAGACTTCCCTCCCCTGGGTGGCTTCTTTTCTAGGAAACTTCCCTCAGCATACCCAAACATAGGTAATTATCTACTCTCTTCTCACCCAAAACCAAGTTTTTATTAGTACTAGAGTACTTGATACCTTTGCACTGTATTATTGGCTCACAAGCCTGAGTCTCCCAATATTTCAAGGGCAATTAAAGGTCTGGGACTGTAAAATATTGTATCTTCTTAGCTCCAGCACCAAATGTAGTCCCTGGAAAACAAGAATTGCTTATAAAGTCCTGTAATAGTCATCAAAATTCTACAAATTCAAGAAGTCAAAATGAGACATATATATAAACTAAATTGATTTAACATTTCAATATGGAAAATCAAATTCTATTAAATAATAATTAATACCTAAATATATTTTATTATGGCCACGCAATTTTGCAAATAGAAGACAAAGAAGAGAAAGAAAAGCAGAATAAAGGAGAGAATCAGAAAGGAAATATAACTGAAAAAAAAGAACAAGAGAAAAGATAGAGAGGGAAAATAGAACAAAAAGAGAAATTCACCCCAAAATGCAGTTGAACTTAGAAGTAGAAAGACAAAAGTAAAGCAAAAATAATAATAACTTGAGTGAAAAAGAAAGAGAGGAAAGCAATAAATAGAAGGAAAAAATGCAACAGTGTTAGTACAAGTTATATGCTTCAATTTGCAAGACTTAGCATAAACTAACCGTAACTAAACTAGCCATTATTCACAGCTCTATGACTGCTTTTTATCCTTTACCTGTTGATTTATCATTTTTGAAGTTCCAGTGGATTGGTCCATAACTGCTGTCATTAAAATAACTACTCTTTGGGAAGTAATTAAAGGGTCTAAATTTTTGTTTCTATTAATCTAATGGGTGAAATTGGCCTATTCCATTTGCAAATCTCAAGTTTTAGCAATTTTTAAAGCCTTCAAATAGAAATTTACTAATAGGTTATTTAAGTTGAAATAAATGGAATGACAATAAACGTCTGAATTACAAACAAAATAAAGATATTATTTGCTTTAATTACTTTGGTTTCTAAGTGTAGGCTGTACAGAATATTAGTTTCGTTTTCTTAATAGATTTCCTTTTCTGTGAGATTTTCCTTTCCACTTCAGTCTTATCTTTCTAAAGTGCTTGCAAGTTTCATAACAATTACCCACTTTCCTTTGTGGGCCTTATCTATTTTTATCACTTAGCAACAGTCAGTATCCCTCAAGCAGAGTTGTGGTAATTAACCAGAATAACAGAGAATGACTCAGATCCCTGCTCCAAATTTCTCTTCTAACTTCACATTCCAAAAATAGCCTTCTATTAGTCAAAAGAGCCATTTCAGTAATATTCATAGCTTAGAGGGTCTGTGAGAGTATTTCTTATACTCAGGAGCATCCAAAATGCTTTGTGTGGTGGCTTCCCAGTAGGAGATTTCCCTGGGCTAATGTAAAACATCAAATCTTACATCCTTTTTAAGCTTTCAAGTCCAAAATGTCATCATAAATGTCTAACTAGCTCCAGGAGTCAGGAAAGCAGCAAGTTCTTTGGCCCTCAGTTTTATGATTCATAAAATGAATTCCTATACAAGTGAAGCATCCTAACTCTAAAATATATTCTACATCTAAAGGGACTTGCTCTTCCAGGTCCACCCAAAACTCTTAGGGAATAGAATTTGAAGCAGCAATTCTCCCCAGAAGTTGAAAAGAAGGACTTTCTGCAAGATGTTTTCAGCGGCTTTCCAAAATCAGTCAACCAACCAATATCTATTGAGTAATGATCAGTTGCAAATATATACAGCTAGAATTCACAGGAAGAAGTCCCTGGCCCCTGTCCTTCAAATAATTTGTCAACTGTCTATTGTGGTAAGACATATGATAAAAATGGAAGTGACAATAATGCAGATACAATGTGAGACCTAAATGGATCATAGAACAATAAAAATTCAAATCAGGTAAACCTTACATAGGCTAAAAAGGCCTTGAAAAGCTTCAATGAAAAAATGAAATTTCAGTTGAGCCCACAATAAGAATAATATACACTTCAAATAAGGAGTAGGAAAAGGAACCAGACAGGTTTACCTTTGTTTACGCATACTACTTAATTTAAAGCCTTTCATTGTTCATTCATTCATGAAAAAAGGCGAGCTCCATAGGATCCTCCCTCTCAGCAACTGGAAACCTCGCTAACAAGACTCTAAGCTTCAAGGTCAAAAAGCCCAAATTCTGGGCTGAGAACTGATAATAAAACACTGATTCCCTGAGCCTTCCATTTCTGTGATGTGAAGAGAGTATTACTGTCTCAAAGAATCAAAAAGGTGCAAGAGAAAGGTAAGGGTAGAGTGAGGTATGGAAATATGTGTCCTCCATTAGCAGTTTCCTTCTTCTATGTAGCCAGCCTCTCTGTCTCACACCCACCCCAAAGCTAGTGCTGACAGCTCCAAAGGAAGAATGGTACCTTGTCCCTCCATCTTGATTAGGGACATGCTAGCCTGCTGAACAGAAATGAGCAATTAAAACTTATTTGCATTATGATATTAAAACATACTAAATAGACAAGGCAAGAGGAGGTAAATCCCTTAATTGCTTCCATAATCAAACCACTGAAGTGTCGGAAGGAAGGAACCACAGGCAGGAGTATTTGTTCCCAAGATCAAACTAGGCCACTGCGGAAATGAGCAGTACGTTGCTCAGCAGCCTCTCTCAGGAAAAAAATCAGTTGATCAGAGCAGAGAGACTCAAAAAAGGAGAGTTCTGAAAAGAAACTTGACTCCTCTCTTTCAGGAGCATTTCCCCCTTGAGTCAATAAGCCACTTCCGGTAATGTCTAAATGCTAAACTTAGATGCAAGAAAAAATCACAGAAACCATTAAAACACTCTGAGGACCTTCCAGAGCTACAACTGCTTCTTAGAGAATAACACAGTGCCTGGCTCACAGTAAATTTTTCCATAACACTTTTTTGTATGACTGAATGAAGGCATCTGTGGCTTCTTCAGCATAACCCATATTCTGTAACATATGGCCACACTGCCACAGAAGACTAGACCACCGGTGACTACCTCACCCAAAGGCAGATGCCTCTGGTAACATGTCCAGCACTTAACACTAGAGAGTGAAGAAGACATTCAGGGAAGGAACAGAAGGAGAAAGATGGGAGGAGAGAAAGTGAAACCATAAGCAAATGGGACCCGGGAAGCCATGAGGGAGAGAAGGGATCAGCAAGCAGAAGCTGTCTGATATAATGAGTGAAGTAAATACATAACAGCCTCCCCCAGAGTCACTGGGAGACCATAAGGGAATTAGCAGAGGGTGTTCAGACACCTGCTTTCCTGAGGGTTGTCCTGGCCACTCTAGATGTGTTTTATCCTGATGGCTTTCGTTATCCATGAGGCCCGATGGGGTAATTATCACTGAAGTCTAAAGCACAAAGATTGGAGACTTACTTTTTCTTGATTCCTTAAAATAAACCTACATTAACATCTGGAAACATGAAAGATTTAGGTAGGAGAAAAATAGTAACTAAAATCATAGAGATGCCACAAGATTGAACTCTTCTGGGAATTTCTAAAACCCTGTTAGTTAAGGCCTACATCAGAATTTCCTGGGAAATCTGATAAAAGAGTACAGAATTCTGCATTTTTATCAAACCCACAGGTTGTCTGGTATTCAGCTCCTTTAGGATTTCTCTTTCATATTATTTTTTTAAAGTGTGTCTCATGAGATAAGGCATTTATCCTTCTAAAAATGTGTGTATTTCTTTGCCAATGTTTTTGTTAAAATTATAATTTTTTCTATTTGAAAATAATGCATGTTTATTATAAAGATGCTGACAGAATTCAGACAAGCAATTAATAAATAAATACAAAATTTAAGAAGCATCTAGAAAGTCCTAGCCAGGGTGATCAATCAAGAGAAAAAGGTAAAAGGCATCCAAATTGGTAAAGAGGAAGTCAAATTATCTCTGTTATGTGATGATATAATCTTATACCTACAATACTCTAAGGAGCCTCTGAAAGATTCCTTGGCTTGATAAATGATTTCAGAAAAATTTCAGGATACAAAATCAACATACAAAAATCAGTAGCATTTCATTTATTTATTTAGAGATGGAGTCTTGCGCTGTCATTCAGGCTGGAGTGCAGTGGCACAATCTCAGCTCACTGCAACTTCTGCCTCCCAGTTCAAGCAATTCTCCTGCCTCAGCCTCCCAAGTAGCTGGGACTACAGGGACATGCCACCACACGTGACTAATTTTTTGTATTTTTCGTAGAGATGGGGTTTCATCGTGTTAGCCAGGATGGTCTCGATCTCTTGAACTCATGTTCTACCTGCCTTGGCCATCTCAAAATGCTGGGGATACAGGTGTGAACCACCACTTCCAGGGAAAAGTCAGTAGCATTTCTATACACTAACAACAACCAAGTCAAGAATCAAATCAATAATTCAGTCAGATTTATGATCACCACAAAGAAATAAAATACCCAGGAATAATTTAACCAAGGAGGTAAAAGATCTTTAAGAGGAGAACTATAAAACACTGATGAAAGAAATCACAGATGACACAAAAAAATGGAAAAAACATCTTGTGCTTATGATAGGAGAAGAATCAACATCATTAAAATGACTATGCTGTCCAGAGCAATATATAGATTCAGTGCAATTCCTATCAAACTGCCAACATCATGTTTCACAGAATCAGAAAAAGCAATCCTAAAATTCCTATAGAACCAAAAAAATCCCAAATAACCAAAACAATTCTAAACAAAAAGAACAAAACTGAAGGAATCACATTTTCTGACTTCAAATTATGCTACAAGGCTTTAGTAACCAAAAACAGGATGGTACTACTATGAAAACAGACACATAGATCAATGAAACAGAATAGAAAACCCAGAAATAAAGCCAAATACTTACAATCAACTATTTGATTAAATCAACAAAAACAAACAATGGGGAAATGACACCCTTTTCATTAAATGGTACTGGAAAAATTGGCTAGTTATATGCAGAAGAATGAAATTGAACCCCTATCTATCAACATATACAAAAATTAACTCAAGATGGATTAAAGACTTAAATGTAAGATCTGAAACTACAAAAACCCTAGAAGAAAATGTAGGAAAAACTCTTTAGGACATTGGCCTAGGCAAAAAATTTATGACTAAGACCTCAAAAGCAAATGCAACAAAAACAAAAATAGACAAATTGTACTTAATTAAACTAAAAATATTCTGCATAGTGAAATAAGTAGTCAGTACAGTAAATGGACAACCTACAGAATGGGAGAAAATATTTGCAAACTATGTCTCCAGTGAATAACTAATATTCAGAATCTACAAGGAATTCACATAACTCAATAAGAATAAAGCAACACCCCATTAAAAAGTGGGCAAAAGACATCAACAGACATTTCTCAAAAGTAGACATATAAGTGGCCAACAAACTAACAACCCCACAATTAAAACCACATTCAAATCACATGATATATCATCTAATATCAGTTTTAAAAAATCAAAAAACAACAGATATTGGCAAGGATGTGGAGAAATAAAAAAAAACAACAGATATTGGCAAGAACACTTATACACTGTTGGTAGGGATGTAAATTAGTACAACTTCTTGTTGATGTGGAAAATAGTATGGAGATTTCTTAAAGAACTAAAAATAGCACAACGACTTGACCCAATAACTCCACTACTGGGTATCTATCCAAAGGAAAAGAAATAGTTACATCAAAAAGACATATGTACTTGTATTTTTGTTTCAGCACTATTTGCAATAGCAAAGTCATGAAAGCAATCTAAGTGTCCATCAACAGATAACCAGATACAGAAAATGTGGTATATATATACACTATGGACTTCTATACAGCCATAAAAAGAATGAAATTATGTTTGTTGGTTTGTTTGTCAGCAACATGAATGGTGCTGGAGGCCATTATTCTAAGTAAAATAACTCAGAAACAGAAAATTAAATACTCCACGTTCTCACTCACAAGAGGAAGATAAACAATGGGTATACACGGACATGCAGAAGAAGATAATAAACACTGGGGATCCCAGAATGAGGGAGGCCAGTTGGGGAGGTGGGTGAGGTTTGAAAAATTACCTATTCGGTATGATGTTCACTATTTGGGTCATGGGTATACTAGCCCACACGGTAACACTATGCATATATATCCATGTAACAAACCTGCACATTCATCCCCTGAATCCAGGGGATAAATTTTTAAAAATTTAAGCATCTGAACTATTATCATTATTATTATTTTGAGATGGAGCCTCACTCTGTCACCCAGGCTGTAGTACAATTGCACGATCTCGGCTCATTGCAATCTCCACCTCCCAGGTTCAAGCAATTCTCCCGCCTCAGCCTCCCGTGTAGCTGGGATTACAGGCACGCGCCACCATGCCCAGCTAATTGTTGTATTTTTTTTTTTTTTGAGCCAGAGTTTCGCTCTTGTTACCCAGGCTGGAGTGCAATGGCGCGATCTTGGCTCACCGCAACCTCCGCCTCCTGGGTTCAGGCAATTCTGCCTCAGCCTCCTGAGTAGCTGAGATTACAGGCACGCGCTACCATGCCCAGCTAATTTTTTGTATTTTTAGTAGAGACGGGGTTTCACTAGGTTGACCAGGATGGTCTCGATCTCCTGACCTCGTGATCCACCCGCCTCGGCCTCCCAAAGTGCTGGGATTACAGGCGTGAGCCACCGCGCCCGGCCAATTTTTGCATTTTTAGAAGAGACGGGGTTTCACCATGTTGGCCGTGCTGGCCTCGAATTCCTGATGGATCTCAGGTGATCCACCTGCCTCAGCTTTTCAAAGTGCTGGGATTACAAGCGTAAGCCACCACGCCTGGCCTAAAATATTATTTAGCAGTGATCTAAATACTTTTTTGTGGCTTTTCTAATTCTTTCTTTAGTACAGGCATTATACATACTATTTTGTACCTGTTTTCCTCACTTTATACCTTGAACACTTCCATACATCACTAAGCGTTTTGCTATATCATCTCTAGTAATTATCATTATAAAAAGAATTGCTAAAAAGAATTGACTAATTGACTAATTTAACTAATCCTCTATTGTCAAGGTTTTAAATTGTTTTCAATTAGCCTTTGTCCTAGAAACAGCCTGAAGAACAGCCTTGTATAAAATCTTGGTCCATATACCAAACGGTTTATTTAGTGCAGACCCCTTAAGTAGAATTGCTAGGGGGAAAAATACAAAAGTGTACAGTGTTTGAAATGTACTATCAAATAGTTTTCTAGAACGTTCATAGCAATTTGAACTTTCAGCAGCAGTGTGAGAGAGTATCTGTATCCTATGCCTTTGTCAACATTGGGTATTATAATTTGTAAATTCTGCTAAGTTTTCTTTGATGGCCTTCTAACAGTAGTTCTCAACATTGGCTTCTCATTAAAATCACTTGGGGAGTTTTTGAAAAGTGCCAATGCCTGGGTCCCATCAATAACATAATTCAGAATCTCAGGAGTAGACCTAGACGTTTACCTAAAAGAAACTATAAATTTAGAAGAAAACATAGTCACACAAAATAGTCTCAATTGCAAAGTGAGATGTTACCCTGAGTAGGCAGAAGCTACACAATTGTGTGCTAGACTGCCTTGTCATAGTTCTAGCCCCTGGCTCTACTATTTATATGTGCAAGGGAAACAACCATTTTCATAATGAATATCTGAAATTTTTCTTCAAACAGCCATCATCAAATCAAATCTAGTCATCAGTTTAAAATATGCATTAAGCATCTACTTTACCCTCTCTGCCTTGTTCCTTGATGCCCTTCCTTCAGATCTCAGCTCCAGCATCACTTCCTCAGGAAGCCTTGCCTGGCCCCTTAACCACATCCCATCCCCCTTTCCTTCCCCTCACACACCAAATAAACTTCTTTGGGGACACCTGACATGGTTGTGATTTTTTTTCATTCAAGTTCTGAGATGGAAGTATGCATTACGAGTCAGAATAGTTAGGGAAGGTTCATGAACAATGAGATCTGATTTTGGAAGCTGTGTAGAATTTGAAGAGGTAGAAAGGAGTGTGTAGGGGTATGCAAACCAGAGGCATTAACTGTTATAAGTTTATGGACACATTTGAAAAATATGCAGAAAGTTAAAAACTTTTCAGAAAAATTCAAACATGTCCACACTTTGAAATACTGAACATAATTTCAAAGGTTGAAAGTTTAAAACTTTTCAGAAAAATTCAAATATGTTCACATATTGAAATATTGCTGTAATTTTGGAGAGCTCACAGGCTCTGAGCATTCTCCTGGATCCTTGGTCCACATTCAATTCTTTTGAGTCAGCATGATTATTTTGTGTCTTCCAGCTAAAAAAAACATGAGCGTTAAGAACCTCCAAAGTTAGGCATCACTGTCCAAAGTAATGGAAGAAATGCCAGACTTCCAGCTCTTTCTATGCCCAAATTAATGGACTCATATAGGATTTGCCTTTGTCTTAGTAAGATGGGGTAAAGGATCAGAGGAAAAAAAGGAAAAGGACAAGTGAATTACAGTGCCCAATTACATAGCCAATATAGCAGCTATTCCTTGATCTATTTCATGCAGGTAATACCGAGTACCTGTTGCAACACAAGAAAAGTTAAAAAAAAAATCCAGAAGGTAAAATTCTCTCCTTTTATTCCTTTCTTTTTCTACATTTTCTGTTAAGTTTTTTAAAATTTAATGAGCACACAGCAAGCTGGTATCTGTTCTGTTACGCCAGTAACTCTTCTCAGGGCACCAACACCTTAGGGTAGGAACTTTGTCCTGTGCTATAATGCCCTCTGTTGTATCATTTTGCAGTGCTACACTAAAAAACCAACACACCGTAGCTGACTGTATTATGTCTAGACAGCTTCATTACTGCTGCAGACATGACAGACAGGCAGACTTGTGAGCCCCAGAGCCAGCCTCCACTAAGAGCACCTCTTTCCCAGCTGTGCATACGATCCCAGCTCCTGTATTCTCTTTTTTTGGCATCTGAAAAATAATTAGCATTTTACTAGAGAGTTTACCAGAATACAATTTACAAGGACAGAGCACTTTTTTGTTTAAATTATAAAGCTCCTTTACAGGGACCTTCTTAAAAGGTGCCAAATAGCATTAGTGATGTTCATCGATTTCTACTAAGTTGTATGCAAAAGCTAGTTTTACTATTTCATTTACACACTACCTTGTACATGGTTTTACTACTCCAAACTTTAAACCAAAAATAATCTTCCTTCAAAGGACAAAGGTGACCCTGAAGGTGGTTGTTAGTCATTTAAAACAGCTATGGCTCAGTTTACAGCTTACCCTCCAGAAAAGGTCCTAATGCACTTTTCCAGGCAGGCTCCCGATGGGTAGATCCCTGCTCAGAGCCTAGCTGGCTCTTGGTAGTAGATCAACCTTCACATCCTGCCCTCTCCTCCACCTTCCCACATCCTTTGTCACTCACTTATTAGAGGTTTATAAGACAAAGTTATCAAGACAGCCCTCTGAGAATAAGCATAAGGAGGCTCACCAGTTATACAATCACAGGACAATATTCCTGTGGCATTAATCCTTTCCATGTGATTAAAGCATCTTATCGATTTTCCCACCTGTAACTGTGCAAAGCAAAAAAACAGAACTTCACCTTCAGGACTTCTTTTTTCTTAAGAACTCTAGCACGTTTACTGGTTTTGAAATGAAAAGCCCCCACACCTGAATTTAATGTCAGATAATTGACTTTTGCTCAATTTCATTGCCTAATATGTCTGGCTACTTTTGTCCCGAGCTGTCCTTTCCATTAATCTTCAGTCCTTAGAAAATACCATCATTCAAAATTGTGCAGTATGGAGTAAATTTTGGAATGAAGAGGCTGATAAAAGGGAAGTTCTACTGGATGGGAGGAAAAAAATACAAGATGCAATAGACAGAACATGAGGTCTGCATAGAAGACATATAATGGTGCCTTGTAAACATTATAAATATTCATAGTCAGGTATATCAACCAGGAGACAGAGTAATAATAACCATAACTCTGAGCACTTACTATGTCTCACATACCCTTTATGAGCAAAATTTTATTGAACAGTTACCAAAAAAACTAAGGACAATATTATTCCCAAGTTACAGAAGAAACAAAGGGCACAGAAAATTAAGCGATTTTCCCAAAGTCATTCAACTAGAAAATAGCTTCACTGGGATTCAAACCAAGGTCTTTCTGGCTCCAAAGCCTGTACTTTTAATCACTATGCTAGCCTGCTTTTTAAGCCATGGAGAAATCAATATTAATTTTAAAAGTCACAGAGATATAGAGACATTTATGTCTATATTCTGCTTGCGTTTTTATATGCTATTTAACCTTCACAACTACCCAGAATTCAGCAAGGCAAGTATCAATCTACTCACTTTGCAAATTTGGAAAACTATGCATTAATTAATTCAGTAAATATTTATAAAGCACATACTTTTTTGCCAAGAAATATTCTAAGATCCAATGGCACACAAGTTGGAAAAGATCCCTGCTTTCTTGTAACTCACACTGTAATAGTCAAACAGACAATAAACAACACATTAAAAAATTAATAACATTAATGAGTAACAAAACCGAGTAAAGTGGTTGAGTGTGTGATGATTTGCCTAATGACACCGGCATTTGAGTGTTTTATAACAATGCTGCAAATGGTACTCCTGTCTTCTCTTCACACTTCTCCATCTCAGCCACTGTCTAAAAAGATAGAACTCCACCTCGACCTCTCCTTTTTTCTCACGTCACCTCATCAATCAGTACATCTTGTTAGTCCTATAACCAAAATATTTTCAGAATCCAGTATCTTCTCGCCATCTCTGCTGCTACTCCTGGTTAGAAGCCAGGATCATTTCAATAGCCCTTAATTGGTCTATTGCTCTCAGTCTTGCCCCCACAATCCCTTCTCAGCAGCAGCCAGAGTGATCCCGCTAAGCACAGGGTCTCTGCACTGCCTATTCCATTGTTACTCACTCTATCACCTCCTTCAAACCTTTGCTCAAATGTCACCTTCTTGATAAGGCCTGACTTGGTGACATTTACCATGCTCTATTCTTTCCACAGTACTCAACACTTTCTAAAGTACAGCATTAAATACTTACTTATTATACTTTTTGTTTATAGTCTGTGTCCTTCCACAGAATATGTTTTACCAGGGCAGGATATTTATCTGTTTTGTTCAGTAATGCGCCCCCAATGCCTAAAATAGTTTCTGGCATATAGCAGTTTCTCGATATTTTCTGAATTAACAAATATTTGGAAAACGTCCCCTTTCCATCAAGTTGAACACATCCGGAGAAAAGATTAGTGAACTGGATATACATATTGAAACAGGTAAAGAAAAGGGATTAGAAATGATAGAGAAAAGGAAAGGGACTTATAGAACACAATGAAAAGGTGGTTGCATGAACATAACTGGAGTTCCAGCAGGCATAGGTAGAGATAAAAAGGCAGAAGTAATATTTGAGAAGACAATATCCATTAAGTTTTCAAAAATGGGGAAAAATGTCAAGTCATAGATTCACAAAGTATCATGAAACTCAAGAAAGATAAATACAAAGTAAACCATGGCTAAGGACATCATAGTGAAACAAAATTATAAGGAAAAATCATTCTAAGTATTACTGTCCTGAAAAAAAGTTGCTAAGTATTATGTTACCTCCTATTCAATTCTGCAGCTTTTTATTTTGCTACAAAAACCCACGGGCTTGAGAGACACAAGTGCAAGGGTAGAACCCCAGAATACAATCAGATTCCCCAAATATTAGCAACTCTTGAGCACCATTTCTCATACTATTAACACAATATTAAGGCAAATATTTGTACGTGAATAATGTCATTTATTTATAAACGACATTATTTTTAAAAGGTTGTAACATTCCCTAAGTCCCGTTACTTCTTCTTCCTTGAAATTTTATGACGGTGGTGGAGCCAACATAACCTATATTTTATTATTAGATCACAATGAATCGGATAACAGAGGCAACTGCAACGCACCCAAATTCCCAGGTTCTTTTTGCCCTGTGTAAATAAAAAAAAAAAAAAAAAACGGAGAAAATCTGGAAAAAAATTACAGATATCTTAGTCTATTATACAGCTACTAATCTTAAATGTCTTTTAATACACTAGTAAAATTAAAAATTTTGCATATTTCCAGCAGCTAAAGTTGAAAGGAAATAGTAGCTTAAAGACATTTTCTCAGATACTGAAGAAAATGCACATCATCACATCCAGTAACTATCAGACATTTTTTAATGTAAAAATGAGCCACTTTGCCATGCCTCTGAACCAAATATAGGGTGTTCTAATTTAGTGTCAATAGATGTTTAAGGTTGATTATTTGGAAATGAGAAACTACCCCCTATCCTACCCCCTCATCCATACGTCACCCCCACACTCACACACAAAGTATGTGTGAAACATGTTGGATGATGAAAATCTTGCAAAAGTATTTTAACTGATGATTTGGGGAATTTTTGATAACTTTACTAAATTAGCAATTCTCTAGTGAAAGTGGTTACCTTCTCTCTTCAATGCCTGTCACCCTTTTCTTGAAGATTAGAAACAACATGGTGACAAGGATGCTGTTGTTCTTTGATTTGTTGTCAGAAGTCATTCTGAAGACTTTAATCTGACTCTGGGAAAGCTATTTTGAAGTAGAACTAAAGAGAGCATTCATGATTTAATGACCAAATTGCTTTGTGCTTTAGAAAGAACATTATAGAAACATGTAAAAAAATTCTAAATGAAAAAGCTATCATCTTAGTCAAATTAATGTGGCATGGTATTAGACTATGAGACAGAATGCAGGAAAAAAAACAGAGGAAAAGTTATTCAAGGTCATTTTAGAATCAAGACTGAGAAAAAAAGCTATATGGATTACAGCTGGTGGTCACAGGGAAGTGTAGACTCATACAGAAAGTCATGTTAATGGGGAGATGGTGGTCTTGAGGTAACAAAGGCACATCTCAGACTCTGCCTGAACCAAGTCCCAAGTGTTCCTTGGGCTGAGAACTTTAATAGAGACTTTCACTCTGTGCAATGGGAACTATAGCAGACTATAGATGTCAGTGTCAGGTAAAAAGTGTGAGGAGAGGGTGGCTTTCAGAGCAGCCCTTAGGATACTACCTGAAACAACTTCAAAGTTGCAAAGCCACAAGGACATCATCATGTTATTTTGACAATATTTAGTAAATCTATTTATGGTCTGTTATCATGCCATATACTAGAGACTGTGCTAATTTTTTACATGCATTATCCCATGTAATCCTCACAATAGTCTATAGGACAGGTACTATTATTATCCTGTTTTACAGATGAGAAATCTAAGGTTAATTTACTTGCCCCAAATTATAGCTAGTCAGTGGGAGAACTTATCTGAGTTCTAAAATATGTGTTTTTAACCACTAAGTTTAATACTTCCCATTGGCTTTCCAGCACTGCTAGAGTGCTGCTTCTCCCAATGCCTTAGTCTCGCTGCTGTGCTTTACCGTTTCCTTAAAACGGTAATATAAAAAGACGTCAGTACCGAAATGCTCATCCAGCCACCAAGACACAATCATGCCTGCATATCAAAGTGAAGTGCCAAGCCAAAATACAGAATTTACATGGAAAAATATTCAACAAATGTTTTATCACTTTTGGAATCCTCAGCTAGACCAAGAATCTAAAAGGTGATTAGGATGTGAAGAGGAATTTCCAAGAGGAGACTGTGGATCATGATGGTGTCTAAAAAGTAGCCGGTGAGCATGTGCAGAGGCATAAGAAAAAGACAAATATAGCTTCTTCCCCCAAAGCAGGCAATTGCCAAATCAAACTTTCAGCATTAACTGAAGGTGGACACAGAGAAGCCATTCTTCTGAACGAAGAATGAAATGTTGATTTATGTTTTGGATTAGACACTGAAAGTTTCTAAGTTGAACATATGCTTTTAGACTTAAGCTATTCATTATCTATGACTAAGAAGAAAAGTAACCTAGTGGCAAGAAAAAAGATGTTCTTACTGAATAAATTTTTAACAGACAATTAAAGACAACAAAAATTGTTTTTGATTCATGTCCCATGAATTGTATGCTAATCATGTCTTTTATATTAGTAGCACCTTTCAGTGGAGCATATTGGAAATGGGTAGTGCATGCGTCTACTCAAGAATCTGGGTTCTGGGCCGGGTGCGGTGGCTTACACCTATAATCCCAGCACTTTGGGAGGTCGAGGCGGGTGGATCACGAGGTCAAGAGATCGAGACCATCCTGGTCAAAATGGTGAAACCCCGTCACTACTAAAAATACAAAAAATTAGCTGGGCATGGTGGCGTGTGCCTGTAATCCCAGCTACTCAGGAGGCTGAGGCAGGAAACCCAGGAGGCGGAGGTTGCGGTGAGCCGAGATTGTGCCATTGCACTCCAGCCTGGGTAACAAGAGTGAAACTCCGACTCAAAAAAAAAAAAAAAAAAAAAGAAACCCCATCAAAAAAAAAAAAAAAAAAAAAAAAAGAATCTCAGTTCTGAAACTCCCTATGAGAAGATGGAGACTCACATGCAAGAAATGACAACTTTCCAGGAGCAAGAGGAATAAGTGCTTACCCAAAAAAAATCATTCTGCCACTCAACTATTGCCAAAATATTTGAAATTATAGCCATTTCTAAACATGTCAAAACACAAAACAGGATCATAGAAACACACAATTCTTATTCAGTGGTTATTATATACAAGACATTATGCTCATTGCTTTATATGAATTATCTCTTTTGATTCTCCTAATGTTATGAGATAGATTTTTTTATTGTTTTTTAATATATATTTTATTGCATTTTAGGTTTTGGGGTACATGTGAAGAACATGCAAGATTGTTGCATAGGTACATACATGGCAATGTTGTTTGCTGCCTTCCTCCCCATCACCTATATCTGACATTTCTTGCCATGTTATCACTCCCCAATTTCCCACCCCCCATTGTCCCTCCCCTAGATCCCCTCCACAGGCCCCAGCATGTGATGCTCCCCATGTGTCCATGTGTTCTCATTGTTCAACACCCACCTACGAGTGGGAACATGCGGTGTTTGATTTTCTGTTCTTGCGTCAGTTTGCTGAGAATGATGGTTTCCAGGTTCATCCATGACCCTACAAAGGACCCAAACTCATCGTTTTTGATGGCTGCATAATATTCCATGGTGTATATGTGCCACATTTTCCCTATCCAGTCTATCGTCGATGGGCATTTGGGTTGGTTCCAGGTCTTTGCTATTGTAAACAGTGCTGCAATGAACATTCATGTGCATGTGTCCTTATAATAGAACAATTTATAATCCTTTGGATATATACCCAGGAATGGGATTGCTGGGTCAAATGGAATTTCTATTTCTAGGTCCTTGAAAAATCACCACACTATCTTCCACAATGGTTAAACTAATTTACACTCCCACCAAATCATGTCACTAAACAAGGTGATACCAAACAACGTATATTCAGAGAGGAAAGATACTAAATTTTGCTTAGGAAAATAGAGGATGGCATTAGAAAGAAGATATTTTATTTTTGAACATAAAATTGGAAAATATAAAAAAACTATGGAAAGGAAATGTACATTTATTTTCATTTTACCCAGATAAAACCATGTGATACATATCACAAGGTAAAGTGTTTTTTGATTAATAACATCATGAGCATTACTTCCATAATTAAATATTCTTCCAACACAGAATTTTTAATGGATGTTTAGTGTTCTATCTTGTTGATGAATAATTAATTTTAAAACCTCTTGCTAATTTAATGAAACTCTCTTTACACTTTTAGAAAATAAAGGTAAAAATCCTTGAACAAAAATTTTTGTGTAGCATTCTCATTATTCTCAGCTTAGCCCAAATTAATCAAACAACCTCAAAATTTAGTTGCTTACAAAAATTAAGATTGTGGGGAGTTTTGTTTGTTTGCTTCCCGCCACAGACACTCAAAAAGATAGCTGTGAAACAGATGCAATAATAAGAAAAGAAATACCTTAGAATTAGTGACAGTGGCCATAATCCAAACATCACATGGGTTGGCAGTTCACATATACATATTCTGCCTGATCAAGGAAACCTTAATCTGAATCTGTAAACTTGGTTTAAACTGGTCCCTGACTGGGAGTGCTCTGAGCATCTGGCAGAAACTGCTGTGGTCTGAGTATTTGTGTCCCTCCAAAATACATATGTTGACATTTTACTTCTGAAGTGATAGTGTTAAAAGGTGGGGCCTTTGGGAGGTGATTAGGTCATAAGGGCTCCCCCTTATGAATAGAAATAGTACCCTTATAAAAGAGACCTCAGAGAGTTAGCTAGTTCTTTCCACCAAATGAGGCTACAACAAGAAGGTGCTGTTTATGAAGAAGGGGCCCTCACCAGACACCAGATCTAAGTCTTGATCTTAGACTTCCCAGCTTTCATAGCTATGAGAAGTAAATTTCTATTGTTCATAAGCTACTCAGGATAAGGTATTTTGCTATAGGAAACTGAACAGACTAAAAGAAAAGGCAATTCACATCCTATCCAGAGGAAGACACCATTTTCTATGAACTGACTCTTTCCAAAATGTATATGTTGAAGCCCTAATCCCCAAGATGATGAAATTTAGAGCTTGGACCTCTGAAAGGCAAAAGAAGAAATGAAAGAAATGATCTCTTTCTCTTTGCTGGGTGAGGATATAGTGAAAATGTGCTGGTCTGGAAACCAAGAAGACCCTCACCACACAGTAAATCTGTTGGTACCTTGAGCTTGGCTTCTCAGCCTCCAGAACATGAGAAGTAAACATTTGTTGTTTAAGCCACGCAATCTATGGTATTTTGTTTTATCAGTCCAAACTAAGATACTATAATTTTAGGCTGTGGAGGACCACCACAAACCATTTTTTAAGGACACTGAGCTAAATACAGTGAATAAAAATGACGCACAAAAGAAAACAAGGAGCTAGCAAGGAAAAAAAAAAAAGCAGCAGCAGATGTCAGATAGGAAATATCAGAAAGATTATAAAACAATGATGTTTACTAAATAATAAAAATGCAAGCTGACATGCTTAGAAGTACCAAGTAAAAAAGGTCCATCTTGACTTCAGGCCAGCCTCCAGTGACATAGCCTCCAGTGCTGTGGTGATCAGTGTTCACTCTGAGTCATTCTTCAGGAAGAAGAGCTTCTCTAGCCACTTGGGGTCTTATGATTTCTGTTCCTACTTGAATACATAAAAACCACAATCTCTGGCATGTCATATGACAGAGAGTCTTTTGTTCTCTGACACAGTCTATGCCCGCCTACTGGGGAGGAGGGAGATCCCTCACAGGATTCAGCAGTTCCACACCCTGAGCTGCATGTTGTTTCTGAATGGATATTCAAAGTGTCCTACGTTTTGAGTGTACAGCTGCCCAACTTTAGGGTAACTCAAGTCTCACCCAAAAACAGACATAGACAGAAGAATAGACATACTTCAAATTTCTTTCAGTTTGATAAGGCTGCCTTGATCCAGGAAGCAAGCACAGATCACTAAGTATTTTTCTGCACACGACTTCATTGCCCTTCCAAGTAATGGAAATTCTTTCATTTTCATCAGTGAATTGACTCTCAGTGTTTGAAGTGGTGATATAAATTCTATCATTTTTCAATTTGGGTAAAAATCACAGACATGGCATGTGTCATGTACTCAGTAAGTACAAATGAATAAGGATATAAGTGAATAAGTGAAACTTTAAAAAGAAAGTTGAAACAGGTGGCTCCAAAGGTTGCCAGACAGATATCGTTTAAAATCAGCATATTTCCCTATTCATTTGATGCTAATTTTGGTCTGAACCTTTAATTGATGCCATAGAAAATGTTTTGTCAATAACTAACTTTGGTAATTTCAAGAATCATGGTGGCTTACACAGGAAAAAAAATGGGGGCAGCACTTTGGTCCTGCTATCACTCATATCCATGTTTTATGGTTTCCAGAAGTCTACTGGGAAATATCTTTAGATATCTGCCTTTAAGAAAAATATCAACAAATAATATTGTTTTCTCTGCCTCATATGCTCCATTTAGGACCCAACAAAAGACTGACAAATCAAAACATAAAACTGGCTTGAAATGTTGTGGAAAATAAATAAAAGCTATCTTCTCATTATTTTTTTCTTTTAATACAGATCATACAAAGTAAAGAACATGGACAGCCTATTTTGGCAGTTTTTATTCAACAATGTTAGAATATAAGGAAACTTAAAATACCTGGTAAAACAATGTGAATACTGTCCCCCCACCCCGCCATAGAAGTTACTAGAATACAGTCTGTGAGGGTTTTAAATGAACAATATTTAGGAGCAGCTTCCTTAGATAACAAACAGTTCATGTAAATAAAGAATGGGAAAAAGCCAAAGCAGAAAATTCACTCAGAAAAGAAACTTCTAGAATGATCCCTGGGGATTCTCCCAGATAGGGATCACACAAACATAGCTACGAAAAATTACAAAATCTTACTGAGGTCATATTAAAGAGGAGAAGAGAGGAAGCAAGCACACCTCTCTCCCTTCACTCTCTCAGGGAGAAATCCAAAACTAATAAAAACGAGCAAGATAGTGAGAAAGTATAATTAAATGGCTAAATGGAAGTGAGCACAGAGATGCATCCAGAAAAATATAAAATGAGATGCAATAATTTAAAAATTGCAGTGAAATGGGTAAATTAACAGGACTAAAAGAGGCAAATTAAAGTTTTAAATAATGCATCAGTTGAAGGTATAATTAAAAGCATTAAAAGATACATATCTGGAAGAATACATAATCTTGTAGTAAATGTTTAGTGATTCCAGAGATAGGTACAATGAGATATGCTTATTTACAGGACCTAATATTGACCATTATTAACTGAAACCTACAGTTCAGACCCCTATGGAATATTCCCATTTGAGAGCTATGGAAACCTTTGACAGCCGCCTAGATAATTATATAAATACAGAACAACAGCCTTGCAAAAAGACAAGATAAATCATATTATTTCTTATATTTTTGCCTATTATTTAAGTAGAGAGAGCAATAGAATTCAACATCCTCTGAGAAAAAAACAAAAAATGGCTTCAGTTGCATTATGAAGGCTTTAGATTTGCCATAAACACAAATGTCCTGTGAGAAATTTACATACTGAATTGCTAAACTAGAGAGAATTTTTCTATGTAAATTTTCCAAATTACAATAAAAGCTCACAGCTTTATCACAATAACAGTAACCAATTATCTACTTAATTAGCAATGGAAAAATATACAGGAGCATAGTATAGCTTTATTGGATTAGACTTTCAATTCATATAATACAGACTTTGGTGCCAAATGTCCCGTGAGAAGTCCTTGTAAGAACATGGAAGATATTACCCTTTATCTCCACTTCTCTGAATAACTATTTAGACATTTTCATATGTTCCCAGAATCCTGTATAGCAATACTACTTCTTGAAATAATCAATTTTATACTATATTACCTTCTATGTATGAAAGTCATCCTCTTAATTTGCTCAAATTTAACTCCACAAGATTCCCAAAGATAACCCCCTTTTTAATTTTGGGGACTTGGTAGCATTTAGTGCTTCTTTTATCTCCTTGGTCATATTGCTCATTAATTTAAGATTCTAGTTAATTCCCTTCTAAGTATTAACCTTTCTAAAACAAATTACAATTTTAAAGTCTATCTTCAAAGACCTTCTATCTCTACTTCATCTCTTCCATCGTTTTATTGCCCCTAGTCTGAAGCTCCTAAATAAAGATAAGTTAATATCTTTCATCTCTGAGACAAGCTACTGAGTAATGGTTCTGGAAAAATTGCAGTAGACTATAATGAACTCTTGTGGTTATTTTTCTGTTAGATGCTTTCTAGATATCTTCTGCATCTGGAGAGAACCTGAGTTGTGTTCTCCTAGCCTAGATTTTCCTAGAAAAATAAGATGTAAAGAAAGACTGAGGGACTAAAAAGTCAATGATACTTATTCATTTTTTGTCCCCAGAACCTGCATGTATATTTCCTAATGATACTACATCACTTTTGTTGTTGGATTCTGTTTGCCAAGTACTTAGCTGAAATCTTTATACCCATCATCTATATAATCCTCATAACAGCCTTATGGATATTTATGAGGGACTAACATTTATTGAGTCACTTATAGGTGTCAGGCACTCCTTTTAAATGTTTTCAAAACACTGTCTCATTTAATCATTGAAACAAATTTGTGAAGTAGGCATTTCTATTATCACTTTCTTAAAAAAACTGAAGCTTTCCTGAAATTGAGTAAGGTCACACGTTGCTAATAATAGAGAAACCAGGATTCTAAATTAAGCCTATACTGTTAAACACCATGCTGCACTGCCTCATTCATCAAATGATGAATAAATGAATTAAAACATAAATAAATGAGTGGTAAGTGGATGACTGATCAAATAACTGAAACTAAGAATAAGTCATAGAGAATTTACGCACATTGTAATGTATAAAAGTTGGATTATACCATCAAAGCTGGATTATACTGTCATTCAAAATCCTTTCACTTCTAGTACTCTGTAAAATTAGCAGCCCAAATTAATTCAAAAGCTTTTGCTGCTTTAAAGATTTATAAGAACCATTCAAATGTCTGACCTTTTTTAAACGCTAATTATGGAAACGCTACAAAAAATTAGTTAGTAAACTTTGCCAGTCTTTTCCTTTGTGAGAAACAAAACACTGGTTCTAATCAAGCTGTAAAATATTGAAATTCTCAGCAAAGCAGTACATATCAGTTAGTTTAGCTTGCATAATATTA
Organism: Cebus imitator; assembly: GCF_001604975.1. Lineage (NCBI taxonomy): Eukaryota > Metazoa > Chordata > Mammalia > Primates > Cebidae > Cebus > Cebus imitator. The sequence continues at coordinate 759,507 of NW_016107961.1, read as the reverse complement.
CTATGAAGAATATGAAACACAGTGTTGAAGTCACTATCAGATTAATGTCTAATGAACACTTCTGTTACTAATATTTGTTTATTAATTTCCTAGGGATAAGTTTATTGCAAAAAATACACTATAGAAGTTATTTTGTTACCCAGTTCCATTTGAGTAACAACAAAGAAGGAATCAATATGATCCTGAGAAGCTCTAAATAACCAACTTCAAGAAGTAAAAGAGAATGTTACTTTAGTTTCCCAGCACTGCTAGCTTTCTTAATGCCAGTTACAAATTCAAACCACTTCATTCTCCAGAAAGCCATATAGATCTCCGAACAACTGATTAGGCATTAATCAACCCATATTGGGTATTAAATTTCACTGAAGAGCTTTGAGGCCCTTCAATCAAAAGTTAACTTTATTGTATGGTATTTTCAGAAATGATATATGATAATATTCTAAAAGACCATTTTCAGTTTGGGCAGCAACTTTGTTCTACTGAGATTCACTGGGATCATCACATAAGTGCAAAGAATCTGAATTTGGGTAGAAAACTTCAGTTTATCTAGTCAAAAACTTTACACATGAGAAAATAGTGGATATTCTCTAGATCTTTGGCTAGTTAACGGCACAGCCGGATTGAGACTTTCATATTTCAGTGCACTACACTGACTCTCTGCTGTGGACTAAACTGTATCACTCCAAAATTCCTATGTTGAAGCCCTAACTTCCAACGTGACTGCATTTGGAGATATGGCATTTATAGATGTAATTAAGGCTAAAAGAGGACATAAGGATGCGGCGCTGATATGATAAAATTAGTGCCCTCATAAGATGAGATGCCAGAGAGCTCTTTCTCTACTGTATAAGGAGAACCTCAGAAAGTGGCCATCTGCAAGCCTGGAAGGAAAACAACTCTCACTAAAAACCCTACCCTGCCAGAACTTTGATCCTGGACTTTCCAACATCCAGAACTATGAAAGGATAAATTTCTGATGTCAGAGTCACCATGTCTATGAGATTTTGTTATGGCAGCACAAGCAGACCAATGCACCCTCCACCTTCATTCTTCAAGACTTTGGGCCAACCTGCACCTCCAGAGAACAGAATTGCTAGCAATAAGCCAAGAACCCAATACACAAAGTTGCCAGAGAGATCAGAAAATGTATAGAGCTCATCTACATGTCCTTTCAATAAATGTTAGTTGAGCACCAACTAAGTATGAAACACCTTATAAGACCTGGAAAGGCAATCATGGATAAGCGTCTACCCTTACTCCCAAGAAATTTAAAATCTGATGAGAAGGCAGACTTAAAAGAAGGAATGTTTTTGCAATAATGTGATTAAATAAGTAGGCATGCACTTATAGAGCATCCTGACTGAACCATGCACTGTTAAGCACTTAGGATTCATCAATGAACAAGAGATATACTTCCTGGTCTCAGGGAGTTTACAGTCTAGGTGAAAAATAATATTCATACAGGTCTTAAATTTGTATTTATAAATGAAACTGTATTTCAATTTATCTGATTTCTTTACAGTCTTGTGTATTTTATTTTATGTGTTTAAAAATCTTACTCTGAGATATGTCAGAGAGGTTTCCCTCTAAGATCATGTCCATAGACTTCCAGTCTATAGCACTCCAACATGAAATAAGTAAGGCATTCTTAAGCAACTCACTTTTTGCTCAGAGTAACAGGTTTATTCCCACAATTAAACGCCAGAATTTGTATACATTTGAAAAGATACTTCAGGAAACAACTATAAGACCAAGGTCATTAATTTATGATTATATATATTGAAGGTCACTAGAGGCCATGGTCAGATCCCGGCTCTGAGAATGGTCAGGAGCATGTGGACACTGGGGCTCCTGAAAAATGGAAAGGCACTGAGAGCACTGAGGAACTTCAGCCTGTGCCTACTTGCACCAAAGACAGGTGCATCCTTTCCTCAGTCTCCGTCGCTTTTCATGCCAATTAGGCAGATACAGCGAGGATTAATCTACTGTGTCATAACAGCAGATCATTGCTCCTCCAAATTGTTAAAAATGAGAGCTGACAGTATAATTTCAGAGATAAAAGGGACTTTCAAAATCATATGGTCCAACTTCATTTCATAGATGAGAAAATTAAAGATTAATATAATTAGGTGACTTACCCAAGGTCATTGAGCTTATTAGGAATGGAGCTGGACCTAGAAATTAGATTTCCTAAGATGAAAGAGAATGATACCATGCTTCCATTAGGTCTTCATCATGAACAAGTGACAGATACCAGTATAGATATTCCCATAAAATAGTTGTCAATATTTTAATTAACTTTGGATATGTGGATGTAAATAATACAAAGCAGAAAAAGTAGGGTAAATGAAAAATAATTTAATAGAAAACAGATATTTAAGTCTACAAAACTAACTTCAAATGGGATGAATGCACCAATATACACCACAATTTTTGTCTGACATTTTATTTAAACTTTTTAAAATTAAATCATTAAACATTAAAATAATATTTATTCTTAAAGTACGTATTTTTAATGGGATAACAAATTTCTTCATAACTCTCTCATGCTGAATTGTATTCCTGAAGCTCAATTTTGATTGTACAATTTCCATTTTTACCTGTAAAACGAAAGTAGTGTTGTCACTCACGTTTTCCTGACCTTTCTCCAAGAATTATTGAACGATAGCATTTGAATGATGTGAATAGATTCCAATATGGTAGATAAGAGAAAATGACATTCTAGGCTTTTAAAAGATAAATAAGGATAAATTATATTATGTATTTCTTCCAGACAGCTTTTCAAAGGCAAATAAATTTTGATTTATGATATCATTCTGAACACCAACTTTCAGAGCCTTCTACTCGTTCACATGTGAGACTTACTGAAGTAACATTAGTCTATGCTAAAAGTTCAATTTATTCCTCTGCTGTCCTCTGTGGTACTTCAGGACAGTTGTGTGAGTGGTACCCAAAGTCATGCATGTCACTGTGCATCTGTCAAATATAATAAAGATAAGTAATTCTGCCCAAAGTGCTTTCCTCAAACTGCTAACCAAATCCTCCTTCTTTAAACAACATACTAAAGAAAAATATTTGCAGACACTTATACTCAATAGCCATATGTTTTAATTGTGGAAATAAGTAACAAAGACAAAAATCTTTATCTTTTGGAGATCTTTCTCCAAATATCCTGTTATTTCTGGAGTAATATTTGTGAAGAGTTGTAAACCATATATGGTCCTTTATGGTCTTAGTTGTCATTGTTTTATTTGGGGAGCTTCACAGCCACTTAAAAATGGAAATGCATGACAGCTTATGAGTCATTTGTAAATACACACATGACCCTTCCCTTTCATTTGAGAATAAGACTTGGAAAAAATCTCATTTTGAATCTCATTCATTCATTTGTTCTGTGACATATTATAAAATGTTGCTGTCCAAATGTTCTGTGACACATTATAAACACGAGCCCCTAAGCTAATTTATTTTCTAGTGTCCTATTTGGTGCCAAGTACAGTATCTGGTGCTTACATATTTTATTAAGGGAGAAAATAAATGTTGGAAAAGAAGGGATGGGTGAGCCTTTGGGGACTGCGATATTAAGATTGGTTATAAATTAATAGTGTGTTTTGGAGGGAAAGAATATTCCAAGCAAAGACAATCAGGATTACAGTGCATAAATCCCAGGAAGTACGGAAGTAGGTTAAATTGCCCTATGGACATGATTTTAGGCAGGTCCTCTGCATCCATTTCTGTTTATCAAATTCAAGATATTTGTAGAAAAATTATAGCACCTCACTACTTTGAGGAGATACCCTGAAAAAGAATTAGAAAGGTGGCTTAGTCCATTTTACACTGCTATAACAGAATACCACAAACTGAACAATTTATACTGAACAGGAATTTGGCCTACAGTTCTGGAGGCTCAGAAGTCCAAGAAAAAGACATCTACTGATGGCCTTCCTCCATGATTCCACGGAGGGAGGGCAAAGAGAGAGCAAGAGAGAGCAAGAAGGGGTTGAACTTGTTTTTATAACTAGCCCCCTCTCATAACTAATCAACTCCCATAATGCTAACCCATTCTGATATTAATAGCATTAATCCATTCATGAAAAAATAGCCCTTATGTCCCAATTACTTCTTATTAGGCCCCACCTCACCACACTGATGCATTGGAGATTACATTTCCAACACATTAACTTCAAGGGACACTTTCAAACCATAGCAAGAAGTTAGTGCATTCCATAAACCTTTAGAAGAGAATGGTCAGAAATACCGTCCAGGGCTTAGATCTGTTATTGCATATAGCTCACCGACAATTTATGTATAGTTTTGTTTTGTTTGATATTTTGTTTTCACAAAAATGGAAACATAATTTATAATTATTTTGAACCTGATTTTTTTTTTCTTTTTGAGACAGAGTCTTGCACTGTCACCAGGTGCCAGGCTGGAGTGCAGTGGTGCAATCTCAGTTCACTGCACTCTCCACCTCCTGGATTCAAGTAATTCTCCTGCCTCAGCATTCCGAGTAGCTGGGACTACAGGTGCACGCCACCACGCCCAGCTAATTTTTGTATTTTTTAGTAGAGACAGGTTTCATCATGTTGGCCAGGATGGTCTCAATCTCTTGACCTTGTGATCTGCCCGCCTCGGCCTCCCAAAGTGCTGGGATTACAGGCGTGAGCTACCATGCCCAGACGAGCCTGATTTTTTATTTAATATTATATAGTGAACAGTTTTTCATGTTATACAAAATACAGATTTTCAATATTAGTTTTGTGTTACAAATTATCCCATCAAATAATTCTAATACAAATTTTCAACTAGGCCTCAATTTTTAGACATGTAAATATTAGTAGTTTCAGAGTTTAATGTTTACTTGGCATGGTTTGGCTCTATGTCCCCACCAAAATCTCATCTGAAATTGTAATCCCCATGTGTTGAGTGAGGGACCCGATGGGAAGTAATCAGATCATGGGAACAGTTTCCGCCTATGCTGCTCTCGTGATAGTGAAGGAGTTCTCATGAAATCTGATGGTTTTAAAAGTGACAATTTCTCCTGCATGTTCTCTCTCTCCTGTCACCTTGTAATGATGGTAACTGCTTCCCCTTCACCTTCTACCATGACTGTAAATTTCCTGAGACCACCCCAGCCATGCGGAGCTATGAGTCAATTAAACCTCTTTTGTTTATAAATTGCCCAGTCTTAGGAAGTATCTTTATAGCAGTGTGAAAATGGACTAATGCATTATTGTTATATTATAAAGGATACAGATGAAGAGATGCACAGGGAAAGTTATGGGGCAAGGGGTACAGAGCTTCCATGCCCTCACTGAGTGTGCCACCTTTAGGAGTCTTTATGTATTTAGCTCTCCAGAAGCTCACTGAACCCTGTCCTCTTGGATTTTTGTGATAGTTTCAAATTTTTTAATATAAAACACTATAAGGAAATTACTACGGATAAAATTTTTGTACATATTCCTAATCATTTAATGTAAATGTTTCTGGAATCAAGTGCAGTACCTACAATTAAACAGACCTGGTTCAAATTCTAGCTATATCTCTTACCAACTATGTGACTTAGGCAACTCAATCAATCAATGAGACTCAGTCTTCTTGTCTATAAAACGAGCATTGTAATAATATCTACATTGTTAGGTTGTTGAGAGTTTTAAATAAGATCATACAAATAAACCACATAGTATGATATCGGCAACATAATAAACACTTGATAAGTAATATGTCTTATTTTTATTAGAAAATTCTACATTTAAGACTTCTGACATCTATTGCCAAACTTACCCCAAAAAACATTGTATAAATTTGGTTTTTTACCAGCCACGTGTGAGGCAGCCCAAGAAAATATATTACGTAGCAGAGTTTTACTACACCACCACTACTTCAGAGAATTTTGTTAATAGGAAAGATCTAGCTTAATGCAGCCACAGAAGCAGTCAGTGCTCTGCTATATCTCTTTGGATCTCTTTACCATGTTCATGTGTACCAGCCACTGATGTGCTTTTTAATCCTGAAGGCCAGCTGTCAGTCTTTGTTGGGCTTCCTTCAGGCTGCCGGAATCTGCTTTGTGCAAAAGGAAAGCCAGAAGTACTTGGGGATTCACTTCCTCTCACCACAGGGATAACCTTAACCAAAGACTGACTTGTAAGTGTACATAAATACTCTAGCTTCCTTGCTTCCCCATGGAAACAACCCCAAGGTGTAGTCTACTCTAGCTGCAAGATTCCCTGTGGAGCTGGACCATCATTCTCTGTGAGTCCTGCTTTTCCTGATCCATTCCCCATTCCAAAAAAAATATTCTGGAACATTTTCTAACAAATCACAATCACAGAAGTGCCTGTACCACAATCGGCTTCTAAGAAAGGAAGAAGACATCTTGGCTGTGAGAGTTCAAATATAAACTCTTTGAAAAATTATTTTATTTTTGTCATGAACCTTTAGTCTAAAAGAATACAACATATACAATTTCTTCCTTGGGAATGTGCATACTATGGCATTGTTTCAGTTTTAATCAGCAGAAGAAAAAGTAGAGAGCTGAATTGAGGAAGTAACAGTTTGTGTTTTAATAGAAAGTGTGCTCATGTGGCACTCAGATTTCCCAGAGTCTAACCTAGGTCTGTGAATAACTAGCTGTGTAATCCTGAGCAAGTCATTCGCCATTTCTAGGCTTCAAACTATCTGCTGATATTCTCTAAGCCTGAAAAACAACTCCAGGGGCTTTAAATATCTATGAAAATATTGCCATCTGGAAAGGCACATCTCAGTGTGTTGTTTGCATATGCCCATAATCCTTAACTTTCACACTACTTTGAAGATATCCACATGTCTCTCATGTATTTCTCATTCCAAGCTCATTTTTCTTCTGTCATGACTTCCAAGGGAGGCCTGTTTTTCAGCCTTTGACGAGCAGCAGATTCTATCCCTGTTGCTATAGAAAATCCATCATTCATGCCCCACTGCAAATTTCTGACTCTTTCACTCAACATATTACCAACTATGCCACTGCAAAGCTTATTATGATCAGCAGAGCAGTCATGCTTGCAGTAGACCAAAAACAAGAAACACTGGATCTGCATCACATATATTTGTTTTTGCCACCTGAGTAAGCAGCGGGGAGAAGAAATGGTTTCGAGACTAAGAATCTGTGTCCTCTTCCTGTGTTCTTGAGAAGGTGCAATGTATTAATGAGGAAGCAGAAGGAAAACCTGAGAGAATTCAAGTTTTCTCTGGGGGGCAGCAGACTCCTTCATTTTCTTTAATCATGAAGCACAGACCAATTTCTCTGTAAACAAATGGATTAGGAGAGATGGCAACTTCTAGGTGAGATTAAGGACTTCAAAAGAAACAAATCCCACCTCTATTTAAAATTGAAACTTCAAGACAAAGCGTTGTTTACAACAACAAGAGAGAAAAGATTTGCAAGTATGATCAAAGCAAAAAATGGTGAGAATCTTGATCAGCTGGAACTCTTTTACACTATTGGTAAGAGTGTAATTTACACAACCATTTTGGAAAACACTGTGCCATAACCTGCTGAAGTTTAATAGATGCATATTTTAGTCATGCTCTTGGATAAATATGTACAGAACCCTTGCATACAAACACAAGTTTATAAAAACATTGTTTCGGCCGGGCGCGGTGGCTCATGCCTGTAATCCCAGCACTTTGGGAGGCCGAGGCGGGTGGAACACGAGGTCAAGAGACCGAGACCATCCTGGTCAAAATGGTGAAACCCCGTCTCTACTAAAAATACAAAAAATTAGCTGGGCATGGTGGCGCGTGCCTGTAATCCCAGCTACTCAGGAGGCTGAGGCAGGAGAATTGCCTGAACCCAGGAGGCNTGAGGCAGGAGAATTGCCTGAACCCAGGAGGCGGAGGTTGCGGTGAGCCGAGATCTTGCCATTGCACTCCAGCCTGGGTAACAAGAGCGAAACTCCGACTCAAAAAAAAAAAAAAAAAAAAAAAAAAAAAAAAAAAAAAAAAAATATAAAAATAAAAAAAAAAAAAAAAAAAAAAAAAAACTGTTTCTATACATGAAAAATGGGGAACCACTCAAATATCCAAAGGTTCACTGACAAGAATATGAATGAACAAATAAACTAGTAAATTATATTCCTTCACAATGAAAATGAATAGACCACATCAAACAAAACATCAGAAATTAATCTTTAAACATACTTTTGAATGAAAGAAGCAAATTTCAGAAGACCATAAACTGTTGTCATTTTTGTAAAGATCAAAATCAAACAATGCAAAACTAATTAAACGTGAACTATTGAGGAATATCTACATATATGGTTTTAAATATTTTTTTAAGAAAAAATACAAAATATAATATAGTCATTATTTCTAGGTGGGAGGTGATCAGGGAGGCAGACAGGCTAGAGAGCAACAAATAAATAATAAAATTCTATTAGTATTGTTCTAACTCTTACATAGGGTGCTGGCTTCATGGGAATTCCCCTTATCATTATGCTCCATAATCCTCATTTGTATTTTATACTGTTGTTTTATAAGTATCAAATAGTTCCTAAGAAATAAATTTAAAATAAATAAATGAGAATGCAACTCAAAAAGGGATATAAAACAGAGCAAACCAGCAAAAACAAACTCCTTTTTTGAGTCTCCTACTGGCATTTGTGGACATTCTTTAATATGTTACTTTCCAGTTATCCATGTGCATTGGGCCACGAGTTGATCCATATGAAATACTGCACTTCAATTCCTTTACATTTAGATATGAGGTAATAATTCCTATTCTACCAAATACACTAATTTTCTGAAAGATTAAATGGGACCACATATATGAGTTGGTGAACGGAGAAATGTTTCACGAGTGTTCCATAGAACTGTTATCACTTCCCAAGTCTACGTCAAGAGAAAGATTGAGGACGAAAGTCAGGAGGGAGAAAGCTCTTGAGAATCTTAAAGAGGAATAAAAAGGGCAATGGTCTAAGAAAAACTAACTGAAGAAAATAATTCAGGGATGACGGGTAATTGATCTAGAGCCTTTGCTTACTTTTTCTCTTGTTTATATTCTCTTGATAGTTATAGAAATTTAGCAGATTAAAGAAAAGGACAATAAAAAAGCAAAACACTTTCTATGCAGTTTTTGTTAATTATTAAACTAATTTGATAGTAAATGCTAGTAGATACCCCAGGCGTTTTATGACTTAATGTCTCTGAAACCACACATCAATCACCTGTGTGATCATTATACAATTCTGTGAGGTCAAGTTAAATGTATGTAATATAGAAATCTGGAGTTTTATCATTGCTGTTATCATCAAGTATCAGAATCAAATATATAATTTTCATGATATTTTCATAAAATGAAGAGTTAAGAATTCAAAAATTATAAAAATGCATTTTAACATATTTTCCAAAAAGTTTAGTTGATGCCAAGAAAATCAGTCAAAAATTGAAAAGCTAGTTAAACCATTTTAAGACATAGTTATCTCTATGACAGTAATTTGTTGACTACTTTCCTTTCTCAGTTGAGTGAATTGAATTATTTTACACAATTGCTTAACTGCATAATTTGACATAGTCTTCGTCTCCTTGCTTCTAATGACAGCCCAGCATGACCATAACACCTTGACCAGGGCCAGCAAATGGCCTGTTTTGAGCTCATCCCAAGCACATTTATCATTAGCAAAATAACTGGGCTGTAAAATAATCACATCCTGACACCTTGTTTAGGAAGATGATTAGCAAACGGTTACATAGTTACAGTGAGAAGCAGAAACATGGAGAAGTTCAATGACTTCCTCAAGGTCATGCAAGGACAAAAACCAAGAAAAGAAAATAGGTTTCCTACCTTTCAGTCTAATGAGGTATATTTCCAAGTCTATGTTGCCTTCTTATTCACAGAAAAGGAGAAACCCAATTACCATAAGATTGACACTTTGAGCTGGATCTCAGTTGCATTACCCAATGACCAGAATATAAAACAATTTTCCCCTCTTTCCTCTGGTTTGTGCATTGGAACTTTGGGAGAAATAACTTTCCAGCCAATTTGCATCTTCCTACTCAGGAGTATGAGAGGTGGTGAGACAGGCTTGCTGTTTGTGGCCTGCAATTGTTTGGCCAAATATATTGGCATCTCTTCTTCAACCTAGTTTTAACTATCTGAAATTCTAAGCGATAGTCTCAATATTTGGATTTTAGGATTTAAATTAAATGTGAGAAAAAGAGGCCTTCCATGACCTCAAGGCTAAGCCATATTCTCTGACTCAGTTTACCAGAGGTCTTGCATTTCCAGGAGTGTGAGCTACATGAGCAGCTATTAATAAGTACAAAGGAACTGTTAATCACTCTCCAATGTAAAGGCTGTCTGAGAAGCTTTAATTCAGCACCTCTCCCAATTACAAGTGTAAGAAGTCTGCCTACCACTGTACCATTAGTTATCAATTCATTAGTTTTATTAGACACTAAGAATAGGGACATCTACAGTGGGCAACGTGATGAGCACTGAGTATATTCCTATGGAACAGGCTGATATTAGCCCTGCTGGTCCACCAACAGGCAAAGTTCTAGATGCAGCTGAGTAAGATACTTGCCAGACAGTATGAGGGCAACAGCTGGAAGAGCTCCTAGATACGGATAACAGGAAGTACTCAAAGACTAGGAGGTCAGCAAGTGAAGACCCAGTTTCCATGCTGTCCTGAGCACTTATCTGATGCCTCTGATTGTGTTCTCTTCCAGTATCATCCACTTGACTCTTCTCAAGCAGCAGGCTTTCCTCTTCCCATAACACGCTATTGGTGTCTCAACAAGATTCCCTTACATAAGCCTGGTCTGTGGGTATTGGATACTAATGGCTGACTTCTGAACCCTGCCTATGTTGGAGATATCTGGGAAGTCACACACCAACCCCCAGTAGCCCATAGTCAGTGGATGACACAGTGCTGCAATAGGCGAGCCCAGTTGCTGCTGGCCACACCAGCTGCAAGGTTCATTTCAGTCAGGATGAGACTACACTTCACCTGGACTCACATTTCTGCTTAGTTTCTTCTGCTCTACTCTGCTTCCCTCATCTCCTTACAGGTTTCACGACTGGAGATCCCTCCTTCACTAAATATTTGCATAAGAATCCTCTTCTCAGGCTCTGCTTCTAAAGGGCCCAGTCTTAAAACATTTTTCAAGCCAACCTCTCAGGATCAGCTCCGAAGTCGCTAGTACTCCTCCGATAACCTCCTATTTTGTTTTCCAAAGGTCAAAATGTTTTGTCCTTTGTTTTGCCCAGAATGTATCTTTTCTTTCCTTCTTCTATCTTCTTCACAAGTCCTGTTTTCTCCTGTATTTCTCCTCTAATATTATTCTTCTATTCTTTTCTTATTCTTTCAGTGGTCCTATATACCTAGAGAGCTTATCATTACCAATTTTAAAAATCTAGCTCTGTTTTTCTTGAATACAGAAAGAAAAAGGTGTTTCATTACTTCATTCAAGGGTTTAAAGATAAACTGTCCCATGAACTAACGCAACATCTTTCAGTATTGTTATGAGGTTTAAAACACACGGAGAAATGGTACATAGTAGTAGTATAACAAATGGTAGCTGATAGTATTACTTTATATGCATATGCTAATCATTCCAATTCCATGGAGTAGTGAGGATCTTTAGCTCCCAGGTCAGCTTTGCCAGGTTTCTAATGATTAAAAAAAAAAAATGCCTAAATGTACATTGGGATCTCTGAATCTCCAGATTTTCTCTCTTTTCTCAATTCTAGTAATATGGACTCCTCCTGGGAATAGAAGACATTTGAAATCTATTTAAGCTTCATCTACCCCCTCTCTGAAACCAGAACCAGTTCCTGTATCTTTAGTTACTAGCTGTGATCTCACCTAATCCAGAAGTGTCACAGAACCTACACAATCTCCTCCTCTTAATGTTTGATACCACCACTGTTCAGAAACAATATGAAATACCCACCCAATATAATCTAAGTATGGACCACTAGCCATTTTTCCCAGAAATTTGCTTTATAAATAATTGCCTCTCTTCACCATCTGTCCTACTTTATGCCACTCCCCTCAGTGACAGACTATTAAGCTACCAGCTAGTCAAATTACTACATGCAACTGACTAAATGTACTATATACTGTATGATTACAACTACATGGCATTGGGGATGTAAAAGATCAGTGGTTGAAAGGAGTTGGGGTGAGGGAAAGGGCAGGGATGGACAGGCAGAACACAGAGGATTTTTATAGTGAAAATACTGTATGTACTAAAAAGATGGATGCATGTCATTGTACAATTGTGCAAACCCATAGAATGTACAATACCAAGAGTGAACCCTGAAGTAAACTCCAGATTTTAGGTGATGATGATGTGTCAGTGTGGATTCATCAATTGTAATGAATGTACCACTCTGGTGGAGGATGTTGAATATTTGAGAGGCTATGCATGTGTGAGAGTACATGGGAAATCTATATTCCTTCCCCTCAATTTTGTTGTGAATCCAAAACTGCTCTGAAAATGGTATTTCTTAAAAGAGAGGGAGTTCTACATTTATCCACGATGCCTGGATTACAAAAGAGAAATAAAGAAGGCTCTACAGCTGTAATAGGATTCAATCATGCAGTGATTATAATATAGGTGGGATTCACTCTCTTGATCCCATTAAAGACATTACCAAAAAAAGCAATATCCAGATATGAAACATCAAGAGGATCGAAAAGCTACAAGAGCTGAAAAAAATATGTAACCAAACCTGCAGTGTTTTTGGCTCTAGATATTTGAGTTTACTGTTTTTTCTAACCACTATCCATAAAGAATAGCACAGGTGTTCATACTAGGAAGTTGTGCTAAGGAGCCATCACCAGGCATTCTTGAAGTCCCTGTTTCTCAGACTGTGAATGAAGGGTTCAACACGAAGGTGACTATGGTATGCACCACGGAGACCACCACACTTGTTCTTGAGAAAGGTGAGACAGCCAAACTAAGGTACACTCCAAGACCTGTTCCATAAAATAAGCAAACAATTGACAGGTGAGAGGCACGGATGGAGAGGCTTGCTTTATACTTCCCACCTTTGATAGGGTTATGAGTATGGAGAACACAATTTGAGTATAAGAGTAAAGGATCCCTGAGAGTGGACCACAAGAGATGGCACCAGTAAAATGCATCAATGCGTTATTGGCGGCAGTGTCAGAACAGGAAAGGCGGAGAAGCTGAGAAGGGTCACAGAAGAAATGAGGAATTTCTACATTTGCATGAAAGAATTGTGACAACATCAAACTGTATGGCTGGGATTCCAAAAGACTGATCGATCCAAAAAAAAAAAAAAAGAAAGAAAAAGTATAAGACACCAGAAGCAGGAGGCCACAGAGGTGGGGATTCCTGATCACTGTGTAGTACAGAAGATGACAGGTAGCCACATAGGCCATCACAGTCATGAGTACATTGTGCAAACATCCAGAAAGAATTTAATAAGACATCTATTTCAGGCAGCTCACATATGAAATGATTCTGCTGTGAGTTTCTATGTCTACAATCATCTTTGAAATTGTGGCAAGGGTGAAACCAATGTCAGCTAAGGATAGGTTGAAGAAGTACATGGGGCTGTGGAGGTAAGGCTAAAGCTGACAATCAGAAGGATGTGAACAAGTTCCCAAGCACTGTGACTAGGTGCATGGTTCAGGAACAGCCTAGAGAAGAAGAGCTGCAATTCCAGGTCATCTAAGAAACTGAGGAGAAGGAATTACAAAACATAAGTTAGATTATTTGGTCTCATGTGGCTGAGGCACATTTTTCACTTATTTCTTTCTCTGATACCCATCTTTCCTTTATGTAGACCCAAGTTTCTGACCTTTATCATTTCCTATGCAGAACTTTTTAAAAACATGTTTTGCAAGGAAATTCTACTGGCAACTAATTTCTTCAATTTTTGAGGTCTCAGTAATTATTACTTGAAATATTTCTTCCGTTTCCTTCTTCTCCTCTGTTATTCCCATTGTATCAATGTTACACCCTTTATAGTTGTTTTCCAGTTCTTAAATATCCTATTCTGGTATTTTTGGTTTGGAGTTTGGGTTTCTTTTCCAGCTTTTTTTTTTTTCTTGACTCTGCTTTTCAGTTTTGGAGTTTTTTGTTTTCATATCCTTAAGCTCAGAGACTCTCTCCTCAGCCACATCCAGTTTACTTTTTTCTATTGGAGCACTTAATATATGAATTATACCTGTAGGCTCTCACTCTAATAATTCCAACATCCCTCCCGTATCTGATGGTGGTTCTGATGCTTGTTCAGTCTCTTCCAATGGTTTTTGCCTCATATATGCCTTCAAAGTTTTATTTCAAATCTGAACATGATGTATTAATACTAGTTGAATACCAATAAATTGGTATTTAATGGTATGGGGAGAGGGGAAGGGTTCTACTCTGATTGGGTATCTGTCTTTTGGTAAGCCTGCACCTCTATATTGTGAGCTTCACCAGTGCCTCTCTGTCTCTTTCCCGCACTAGGTGGGACAGAATGGCTAGAGTCTCACCTCAGGTAGATTCCACTCTAATTAAATTCCAGCAAGTTAGACTCTGGTAAAGTAGTTTCTTCCTGAGGGTAAGCTTTATTTAGAAAAACACAGTGCTCTGGAATGTTTTTAAATGATTCATTTGTCCCTTTTTCTCTCCCCCCTGCTGGAAGTGTTATAGGAAAGGGGTCCAGATCTAGGCCCCAAAGGAGGTTCTTAGATCTCACGCAAGAAAGAATTCAAGGAGAGTCTGTAATGTGAAAGCAAGTTTATAAAGTAAGTAAGGGAATAAAAGAATGGCTACTCCATAGACAGAGCAGCCCTGAGGGCTGCTGGTTGCCCATTTTTATGGTTGTTTCTTGATGATATGCTAAACAAAGAGTGAATTATTCATGCTTTTCCTTTTTAGGCCATATAGGGTAACTTCTTGGCATTGCTATGGCATGTGTAAACTGTCACGGGACTGGTGGGAGTGTAGCAGTGAGGATGACCAGAGGCCGCTCACATGCCATCTTGGGTTTGGCGTGTTTTAGCCAGCTTCTTTCCTGCAAATTGTTTTATCAGCAAGGTCTTTATGCCCTGTATCTTGTAGTGACCTTCTATCTTATCCTGTGACTTAGTTATAATGCCTTAACCATCTGGGAAAGCAAACCAGTAGGTCTCAGCCTCATTTTACCCAACTCCTATTCAAGTTGGAGTTGAGCAAGTTCACATACCTCTGACAGAAGTACAAAGGGATATTTACAGTTGAGGACCTAGTAGAGCTATTGGAGGTGAAACTCACAAAAGTTGGAGTTCCCCATGTTTCAGCCCCCCAGAGTCTTGTCCAGACTTGTTCACACTGAGCCCCTACTGTTACATCAATTACAGTTCAGATTGTCCTACCTCATCACTGCTTCTAAAGGAAGCTCCTGGTTGTGTATTTCTATTCTGGTAAGTTGTGATCCTCTGTATCTGTCCCTCCAACTTGGGTAGGGGGCAGCAGTGGTTTGCCCTGTGACCTCACTTACCTAATGAATCTAAGAAGAGCTGTTGATTTTTCATTTTATTGAGTGTTTCTCTTGCTGTCAGGAAGAAGTGGAGACTTCCAAGCTCCCTACATGCTGGACTGGAAATCCCCCAAAAGATTTTCCAGCATATAAAACCTCACAAGGATTCCATTATCTCATTACCTTGCCACACACTGGAACATCTCTTGTAAAACCTATCTCAATAGGATATTAGAACTAGTTACATCAAAATAAACTCATATTGGAAAAAATATGTTTTCTAGGTAGAAATTCTCATGCCAATTAAACAGCTTCTTTATCAAGTTCAGCTCTGCATTCTGAGCTTGCCTTTTTGGAAAAAACATAATCATTTATGGAATAATTAATTTAAAAATAAACTGAATTATTTTAGATTTTATTACCTAATAAAAATAGATTTGCATATTATAATTATTGCATAATTATGCTGTCAAACTCAGACGTTACCACCCCAAAAACTGTCACTTTCTAATTAATATGACCCACAATACCTACATGCACAGAGATAATTTGCTGCACTGTTTCATAGCCTTGATTTACACAAAAGCTACCTTTTTTCCCTGAAGAATCCCTATTTTCCCTCAGTTAATTTGTATTTTCCACAATGAAACTTTTTAAGTTTAAAAGCTATTATCTGTCCTAGTCAATTTCACTCTATGATGTTAAAAAAAGAAATGTCTGGAGTTAAAATAAAATCCCCAATAAAGTTAACATTTAGGATTTACCCCATGCAATGCATTGAAATTCCATTTCTACTTGCAAAATAAAGTGGAATATTGAAAGAGGTTTCCCATTAATTTAGGCATTAAGTCCACTTCTGCTAGAACTTTGTAGTTAATAGAAGCAAACATAGCTTTTAAAGATAAGTCAATAGAGGCCTGACCCAATATATTACCATAAAGTGCATTGGGTAGCTGTCACAGCAGCAGGTGTTAGGTCTGTTTAATCCTGAGTCTAGCTCAGCAGTGGATAATGTTATCATTAATCCACTGAGAGCACACACCCCTCAGATGATAATTAGAAAGAAACTTTCCTTAACTATCTATAATTACAGTGATACACTCAATAGTCCTAATTATGGAAATAACTTTCACATTAAATTCACCTGCCTGATAATATACAGTAAAAGTCTATTTCAGTTGAACAATGTTGTTTGTTAAAGCATCAGTGCCTGAGGTTCATGTAGTCTACATGTGAATAACAGAGCTATCATCTCTAGAGTTTCAATTCAGATTAAAAGTTGGTATTCATTTGACTAGAGTTAGTGTTATATGCTTAGCCTGAAAAACACATCTCTAGGAAAAAAGCTAACAGTTCCCAAACATTCCAATCTGGGGTTTATCTTCTATTTTTGTCTAATGCCTAATATTTTAGCCTATCTAGATTGGGTAAGGCACAGAGCAAGAAAGGAAGTTTCCTTCCTATTCTTATGCTGAAAAGAAATCCATAAGTTTGATGCTGATTGCTAATATTCCTACTCACTTTTGATCATGAAAAAGTAATAAAATTTGTAGTTTTCAAGATACTTGTCAAGATCCCAGAAGGAAAATTTGTACACATACATGCACACATATAAATACATACATACACATAAACACATATGAACACACTCATACAATGGCTACTAATAACTAATTTCTCTGTATCAATCTAGCTCTGTTCCACATGGAAAGGACTGGGATTCACAACTCTTTGTCTTTCAGAGACCCTAGGTATGATATAATAGTGCATTATCTTCTAAGTATTCAATACATGGTAGACACTAAAAAATACTGAAAGCAGTGTATTGCTTATAAAGAGAGATAAACAGGGAGATCTAAGAATTGTGTGGTCCTTGTCTTCTCATTTTACATTCTTCATCTTGGTTTGGTCCACTCAGAATTACTTATTAATTATTCAGTGAGACTAAGAATTCTACATTTACTCTTCTAGCATTCATGAAGCTAATCACTCAAATTAGCTTTGCAAACTACTAAAAAGATATTTTCTCCTTTGCTCTCATCCCTGTTACTGTGAAATGTAAAAGCACTCCCCAAATCTGTAAGGTAAAAAGAGAAAGAAAAGGACAGAATGATTTATTTTCCTTTATTTTCACTCAAAATTTCAGCTAAAAATGGCAAATGAGGACAAACTCATGCTAAAAGTCATTGTTATTGAAGGTGACTTCATTCTGATAAAAGTTGCAAATAGACAGAATATATTAACTCTGTCTTGAACTTTAAGACAACTCTCTCTTTCTCTCAACTGAAGTCCCAGTGGTACAGAGTTGAATGCTGGGCGATATCAGCTGTTTCAGTCCTCATTAAATTTTTGGCCACAAGCCATTGAAATAAATTCAATAAGCTGAAGTAATGGAATTTGCATTAGTTCTTTAAACAAAGACTCTTTCCTGAACAATGGAGTTTTCAGTATAGCTTTCTCTCCTAACTGTAGAAGGTTCACAGGGAGTTCACAGGGAAGAAATTAATTGAGCTCTTTATTGTTCTTTTTTCTCTTTTCCCATCCCCAATGTATTAAACAATTCTGTATACCTCAAATGCTACTGTCCTTCATTTGGTAAAATTTAATTCAATTAAAATTTGCAAAGGCACAGAATAAAAAATAATATTAGAAGAGGAGTCAGTTCTAATAAAAGATATTATACAACTATAATTTGCTCATTAATTTCTACCCTCTAGTGCTTGTGATCTTAGTGATGCCAACTTAAGAGGTATCCTACCAGTTGGTCTTTGATGAGACTTAAATAATACTCTCACCAATCTGATTCTATGTCATTTCTTAGAACAAAGAAGAGTGCAAGAGATAAGGTTTCTTATAGGATGACCCCAGTATAATAGGAGGAAAGTTAATTTGTACAGATATTAACATTCTCTATCAAGATTACTTATTATTTATTTCAAAATCACCAAAATAAGAAAATGGTATACAATAAAGATCATCAGTGGAGGAAAAACCATCCCAGAATATAAAAACAACCAGCACTATAAAGACTAGTTCATAAAAACAAAACAAATGCTGTATGGTTGACGATGGTACTTAAAAAGAAATGTAAATTACAGGAATGTTCACCATGGCAATAGCATTGACACTTCTTATATATAATTTTATTGCTCTTTAGGTTCCAAAGTACCAGACTAATGAAGCATAGTTTGGCTGGATATGAAATTCTAGGTTGAAAATTCTTTTAAGGATGTTGAATATTGGATCCCACTCTCTTCTGGCTTGTAGGGTTTCTGTGGAGGGATCTGCTGTGAGTCTGATGGGCTGCCCTTTGTGGGTGACCCGACCTTTCACTCTGGTTGCCCTTAGCATTTTTCTCTTCATTTCAACCCTGATGAATCTGATGATTATGTGCCTTGGGGTTGCTCTTCTTGAGGAATATCTTTGTGCTGTTCTCTTGAATGTTGGACTTGAATATTGGCCTGCCTTGCTAGGTTGGGGAAGTTCCACTGGATAATATCCTGAAGAGTGTTTTCCAGCTTGGATTCATTCTCTCCATCACATTCAGGTACACCTATCAAATGTGGATTAGGTATTTTCATATAATCTCATATTTCACCTTCCTACTACTCGCTGAGACTGCAGTTCATTTCTTTTCACTCGTTTATCTCTAATCTTGCCTTCTCATTTTACTTCATTGAGTTGATCTTCAATCTCTGATATTCTTTCTTCAGCTTGGTCAACTCAGCTATTGAAACTTGTGTATTCTTTGCCAAGTTCTCATGTTGTGTTTTTCAGCTACATTAAGTCATTTATATTCTTCTCTAAGCTGTTAATTGTCTTTAGCATTTTGTCAAACGTTTTTTCAAGGTTCTTAGTTTCTTTGCATTGTGTTAGCACATGCTATTTTAGCTCTGAAAAGTTTGTTATTACACACATTCTGAAGTCTTGTTTCTGTCAATTCATCAGACTCATTCTCCATCCAGCTTTGTCCTTTTGCTGTTGATGAGTTGTGATATCTTGGAGGAGGAGAGGCATTCTTGTTTTGAGTGTTTTCATCCTTTTTGGTCTGTTTTTTTCCCATCTATCTGTGGTCTTTGCAGCTGGTGACTTTTGGATGGGGTCTCTGAGTGGATGTCCTTTTTGTTGATGATGAAGTTATTTCTTTCCATTTTTTAGTTTTCCTTCTAACAGTCAGGCTCCTCTGCTGTAGGACTGCTGGAGGTCCACTCAAGACCCTGCTTGCCTGGGGATCACCTGCAGCGGCTGCAGAACACTAGGGGTTGCTGCCAGTTTCTTCTGTTATCTTTGTCCCAGAAGGATACCTGCCATATGTCAGCCCAAGCTCTCCTTTATGAGGTGACTCTTTGGATATATGGGGGCCAGGAAGCTGCTTGGGGAGACAGTCTGTCCCTCATAGGAGCTCAAGTGCTGAGCTGTGAGCTCCATTGTTGTGTTCAGAGCTGCTGGGCAGGTACATTTAAATATGCCGCAGATAAACTCATAACCACCTTTTTTCCCAGGTGCTCTGTCCTAGGAAGGTGGGCTTTATTTGTAAGTTCCTGATGTGCTGCTGCCTTTTTTCAGAGCTGCCCTGTCCAACAAGGAGGTAGCCTAGTCACAGTCTGCCAGCAGAGTCATTGCTCAGCTGCCATGGTCTCTGCCCAGCTGCTGTGCAAACTTCCTTGTGGTTTGTTTATAGAGGTATAGTTAGAACTGCCTTGGTAATGGCAGTGTGCCTCAGTAATGACAGACTGCCTCTGTAATGGCAGACT
The DNA here is from genome assembly GCF_001604975.1 of Cebus imitator. Lineage (NCBI taxonomy): Eukaryota > Metazoa > Chordata > Mammalia > Primates > Cebidae > Cebus > Cebus imitator. The sequence continues at coordinate 739,290 of NW_016107961.1, read as the reverse complement.
GCCTCAGTAATGGCAGAATGCCTTGGTAGTGGCAGACTGCCTCAGTGACGGTGGACGCCCTTCCCCCAACAGAGCTGGTACATCCAGGTCCAGCTGTGCTTGCTGCGAAACTCTCAATCCAGAGCGTTTCAGATTGCTGGGTTTTTTTGGGGGTGGGATCCACTGAGCCAGATCACCTGGCTCCCTGTTTCAGCACCCTTTTTTTCAGTTGCATGGGAAGCTGTCTCCCAGGTGTTCCAGGCACCAGATGAAATGGTTGCCCAGATTTCTGTGAGTTTTTTGCAGAGACCTGCTGTGCTGGCTGAAACAGCCATGCAGGAAACTTTTGGTGCTTTTCATCCTGGGAATCTCCTGTTCTGTGGGCAGTAATAACTCGTTTGGAAATGCAGTGTTCACTCACCCTCTGCATTGTTCTCGCTGAGACGGCAAACTAGAGCTGTTCCTACTTGGCCGTCTTGTATCCGCCTACCAGTATTGACACTTCTAATATCTTTTAAGAGAAACTAAAATGTAACCTTTTTCCACTGACTTGTTGCCTTCTTTACAGAAGACATACACAGAGCATAGTCTATACCATTTGGATGATATTACTGGATTCTGGCTTATATAGTTTCAGTACTACTTTATTACAGTGAGATGAAAAAGTGCCAAACTGCAATTGAGAAAAAGTGGGTTCTAGTCCCAGCTCATTTACTAGCGTTATGGTTTGGATGTTTGACCCCTCCAAAAATCATGTAGAAATTTAATGTGGGGTCTAATGAGAAGTGTTTGGGACACAAGGGAAGATCCCTCGCGAATAGATCCCTCGCCTTTCCTCTGTGATAAATTCTTATTCAATTCCCATCAGAGCTGGTTGTTAAAAAGAGCTTGACACCTCCCCTTTCTCCCTCTTGCTTCATCTCTTGACATATGATCTCTATACTTACTGGCTCCCTTTATCCTTCTGCCATGAGTAGAAGCAGCCTGAGGCCCTCACCAGAAGCCAAGCAGATGCCAGTGCTATACCTGTATAATTTACAATACTGCAAGGTAAGTAAATTGACTTTATTTATATATTCCAAGCTCCAAGCATTCCTTTATAGTAACTCAAAGTAGACAAAAATAACTAACCTCAAGGTATTAAATAAGCACCTTTATTTTCTGAACCCATTTTTGCTTATGTAAAATACCCTAAGCAGGCTCTTTGAGATAATAAATGTGAACACACTTTAGAAAAGTACTTATCTCTATATAAATGTAGGAATTATCATGGTGATGAACATGCAGTTTGTCACCATTTTTTGAACATATGAGGTCTTGAAGAACAGGGATGGTGCTAGATCATTTACTACAATCTCCCATATAACAAATGAGAGAATAACTATTGACAATATACTAAGCAACTCAAAAACCTCTTTTGATCCAAAGATAGTCACTTTGGAAGGAATCTGAGACATCATTTGGTGCAACCCAATCATCTAATAGATCAGAAGACTGAACTCAAAGCTGACTCACCCAAATAACTCATAAAGGTGGTGCAGAAAGGGAACCAGCCCACATGCCTCCCAGGGTCTCCATATCTGCATCACTCAGACTAGACTAGGCAGACGGGTTTCACTCAGGGAAAAAATACTGTAAGAAAATGTATGTTTGTGATGAAAGGAGACAGTCCCAGTCTCCATGAGCAGCAGACTTAATGTAGTCTTGTGAACATTTTGACAAAACAGCTCTTTTTTGAATAGGCTATCATCCTGAGGATTTGTCATCTATTGGAAGAGGCAGGGTAAACCATAGGCAGTGCACAGTGAGTGATCTGACTACTAGCTAGGCTTTTAGATAAACAAAATAGGTGTGTTAGTTAGGGTTATCCAGAGGGACAGAACTAATAGAGTATAAGTACATAGGAAAGGGAGTCCATGAGGGAGAATTAGTTCACAAAATCACAAAGTGAATTCCCATGATAGGCTGTCCATAAGCTGAGGAAGGAAGAAGCCAGTAGTGGCTCGGCCCAGGTCCAAAAGCCTCAAAAGCAGTGAAGCTGACAGCGTAGCCTTCAGTCTGTGGCCAAAGGCCACAGAGCCCTTGGAAAACTACTGGTGTAAGTCCAAGAGTCCAAAACAGAAGAATCTGGAGTCTCATATTCAAGGGCAGGAGGAACAAGAGGAAGCATTCAGCGTGGGACAAAGATAAAATCCAAAGACTCAGCAAACCAACGTATCCCACCTTCTTCCACAGCTAGCCATTCTGGCAGCCAAATGGATGGTTCCCACCCACACTGAGGGTGGGTCTTCCTCTCCAAGTCCACTGACTCAAATGTCAATCTCCTCTGGCAACACCTTCACAGACACACCCAAAAACAATATACTACTAGCTGTCTAGGCATCCTTCAAACCAATCAAGTTGACACGTAATATTAACCATCACAATAGGGATTTCCAAAATAACAAATTAAAAGTGGAAGTGTAGGTCTTTCCATAGAAGATCCTCCACTTCAAAGCTGCATTCAAGGGATTATACTTGGCATGCAAGTATAAGAAACACAGGAATGGAGTATGTCCCATTTTATGTCAGGTGCTAAGGCCCATTTTAGCTTTCCCAACTCAATATCCCTGAAAACAAAGTTTTAATGGCCTTTTTTCTTGTTTCTCCTAAATATTTATCCTCAATAAGTTATAAGAGGCAGGCCTTTGGAAAGTCACAGTATCTCTGATTCAATGAATTGTTTCTGGAAGAGTTTCAAGGACAAAAATGGTGACATGCAAGGTCAGGAGGAAGTCATCTTCTGGCAAAGCAGAGCAGCAGGAGGTGGGAACAAGCAGTCAAACCCCAGGTTGGATGCATAATATGTTTCCCCTCTCACATCCTTCCAAAGTCTTTATAAATATCAGTACTCTCTCACCAACCCTCAGCAGCCTGTTTAAAGCCAAGAGGCAGCAGGAGAGAGCAGCACATATGTTCCGCTATTAATATCTAATTAATTGACACAAGGGTACCCAAGGAGTATAACTTCTAGATGCAGAGACGGCAGCACAGAAGTGACAGCAAAGTGTGGTCTCTGGCCATGCCCTTATTGGTATAGAGAATCTCCTGGGGTGCCCAACAAATATTTTTGAAAGAAGCCTGGGGCTTTGTGGGTTGCTGAGACTTTATAATTCACAGTTGCAAAGACCTTCAGGTTCTCTCTTTTAGAATTAAATCCCACTCTTGAGAATCCATAAAAGAAAATCAATAGTGCCAATAGAACAGGGCACCCAGTGCCATTTGTTCTATGCTTCATCATTCATCTTCTTACCTTACAGTAGGATTTAACCCGGAAAAAATAGCCTGGGATTATTGATGTTGATATATCCAAGTGTTCTTGCTGATATTACAGTTTGGATCAGAGTAGTGGAAGGAAGTGGAGTTGATAAATGCAAACTTATGGCAAATTAGTAAATCCTGATTTGCTATACATTTATATATGTCATTGGCCTTTTGAGTTTTTCTTCAGAAGCACTCTAAGTTATTGCATTTTGCTGGACAGAAGGGAGCCGATTGCTCATGGGTGCTGGGGGAGGATGGAGAGGAGAGATTGCACTGGGAGGGAATGAGAATGACTCAGTCCACCCACATGCCTCTGAAGTACTAGAAATAGTATCTACCGAAACCAAGGGTCAGACTTCCACTGATGCTTCAAAAAGTTTCCTAAGCCTTTTTAAAGTTGCCAAATTCCCTCAGGTTTATGCAGGTCATGCTTTAACAACCTAAAAAGTTCAATGGCTAACACTTGTTTCTAATTCTCTCATGACTTCTGTTGAAAATCAATTTTATTTTAATTAATTTTACTGGTTACATTATGGAAGCAACAGACTGACAAGACTGAAAAGCAGCAACTCTCATCCTGGCAGAGTTCTTGAAAACTGCATTAAATTTTATCTTGCAGCCACTCTAAAAGGAAATATTTCTTTTGTTTTCTACAAACCTGGGGCCTTCTTTATTACATTGGTTATCATACATATAGGAATACCTCATCAAGATTTGCCTTTTCCATTAAATAGGGCAGGATAAAGATGGGGATACTGTTATTTAATTAATGCCATAAATATTATAATTATGATTATAAATATAACTGCCATATGCCTTGGAAACACAGTATGAGGTAAGCATTTATGAACTGTAATAATTTCCTCAGAAGCTGTCACTGGCAATGGGGAGAGGACACTCAGGCTTCCATATTAAAGAGAGAGATGAAATCAATGAGATGCTTCTCATTGATGTATCAGGAATGATGGAAGGATATTAGGTGGCATTCTGACCTGGGACACACTTTTTCTTTCTTTCTTTCTCTTCTTTCTCTCTCTCTCTCTCTCTTTCTTTCTTGATGGGGTAACCATCCCTACAAGCATTTATCCTTTGAGTTACAAACAAGCCAATTACATGCTGTATTTTAAACTATATGACTAAGTTATTATTGACTGTAGTCACCATATTGTGCTATCAAATAGCAGCACAATCTTATGTGTTCTATTTATTTGGTACCTATTAACTACCCACACCATCTGCCCAATCCCTACTACCCTTCCCAGATTCTAGCAGTCATCCTTCTGCTATCTATATCCATGGGACACATTTTAAAGTAAGCTTTCCTAAGGTCAAGTTTTTTTACCTAGTATATGTTGAACAGGCTGAAAAATGTGTCCCTCCCCCACTCCCAAATATATTCATTTCCTAATCCCTGGACCCTATGAATGTTATCTTATATGGCAAAAATTGGGGACAGGGTGGTCTATGCAGAAGTGATTGAGTTAAGGATCTTGAGATGACGAGAGTAACAGATTATCAAGGTGGGTCTTAAATGCAATCACATGTATCCTTATGGGAAGGAAACAGAGGGAGATTTTACACACAAACACACACACACACACACACACACACACACTCACACACACAGAGGCAAAGTGACTATGGAGGCAGAGAATGAAATGATGTCGCCATGACTCAAGGAATGCCGATAGCCACCAGAAACTGGAAAAGGCAAGAAATAGATTTTCTTCTAGAGCCTCCAAAGGACATAGAACCCTGCCAACACCCTGATTTGAGCTTACTGATGCTGATTTTGGACTTCTGGCCTCCAGAACTGTGAAAGAACAAATTTATGTTATTTTAAGTCACCAAGCTTGTTGGCAATTTGTTACTACAATCATAGAAAACTAATAAAGTATCTTTGGCTATTATAATTATAACAGACTGTAAATTAGTTTAAAAAGCCAATAGCCCTGGTTATTACTATTTAAATTCCTAAGTAAGGAAAAAAACCTTTTAACCAATAAACTCTAACTTTAGAGCAGTTTTAGGTTCACAGCAATATTGAGTATAAGTATAAAGAGTTTCCACACACTCCCTATCCCCACATACCCCTGCTATCAGCACCACCACCACAGTGGCACATTTGTTTCAACTGATGAACTAACATTATCATACTATTATCATTCAAAGCTTATAATTTATGTTAGAGTTTACTCAAGTTGTATATTCTGTGGGTTTGGATAAATGTATAATGTCATATAGAAAGCTATTCTATGTTTACACAAAATAGGTGTGTCGTATCATATAAATACCAAAGAGGATTTTTGATGATTTCTTTAGAAAGAAAAATGAGAAGCAGGGCAGCTGTTGTTTAAATCAACATTAAGAATTGGAGCTATAGTCTTTTTAAAGTTCTTTCTAAAATGAGGACTGTATTTTTCTTTAGTTTCTTCCATAGCTACTATGAATAAAAAAGGGTTACTATAAATTTAAAAACATATATATAACCCTAAAAAGTATAAAATATAAAAGTTTGTGAAATATAAGCCATCAGAGGCTGTTATTATTCTAATAAGTCAGATTTCCTTTTAAGGATTTTCACAGAAAACAAAGATTTTGAAATGTTATGGAGATAAAATTTCATATAAAGATGATTATGGCTCACGTCTTTGATCTTTCAAAGTTAAGAGACCTATAAATAGCCTTTAAAACATCATTTAATTTAGAGTTGCTTAACTCTAGATGAACATTAGACTCACCTGGAAACTTTCAGCTAATGTGCTCAAGTCTCATCTCAGATTGATTAGTATTTTTTAATAGCTCCTCAAGTGATGCTAGTGTTCATTTAGGGCTGAAATACACTAATTTACTTCTCACTCTTTTATTGTTATTTTATTTCTATGGCCTCAAAGTTTCTCAAATCTTTCCAAAGAGTTTCTGTTTCATCAGAAACATAAAATACCCATATACTAATGATTTTATAAGTAATTATCCTATTCTATCCCCTAATTTTCTGGCTGAACTTCTTTTCAGTCTTATTTTTCAGACAGGGTCTTACTCTGTCACCCAGGCCAGAGTACAACAGTGCGATCATAGTTCACTATAACTTTGAACCCCTGGAATCAAGCAATCCTCCCAGCTTAGTCTCCCGATCAGCTAGGACTACAGGTGTCCACCACCGTGCCTGACCATATATATATATATATATATATATATATAAGAAATAGGGTCTTACAAAGAGGGGAACAACAGACCCTGGGGCCTACTTCAGGGTAGAAGGTGGCAGGAGGGAGAGGATCGGAAAAAATAACTCTTGGGTACCACGCTTAGTATCTGAGTGATGAAATAATCTGTACAACAAACCCATAACACAAGTTTCCCTGTGTAAAAAACCTGCACATGTGCCCCCGAGCCTAAAATAAAAGTAAAAATAAAGAAATAGAGTCTTGCTATATTGCCCAGGCTAGTCTCAAACCTTGGTCTCAAGTGCTCCTCCTGCCTTGGGCTGTCATCTCTTTTCAATTTTATATTGTAACCCTTTATCTTGGAAGTTTTCTCTCTTCATTCCAAAACTTTTACTCTATGATTTACCTGCATGTTAACTTATGAATTATTCTAACCAAACATTACTGCATGGCACACAGTAAACAAGTGACAATCTCTGAAGAGTAATTGGTTCCATAAATTCCTATATGGCATTCATATTGTGGTTGTCTTACTGAATAATAGACTATTAATAAATCAGATTGACTTATATAGAATTGCAATTTTAGAAATGTTTCTATCATAAACTCTGATCCTAGCCTGAACTTGATATAGCAAATGCTTCTATATTTCAGACAAAGGAAGAATTTTGATAAAACAGAGAAGCTTTCCTGGTGGTTATTCAGTTCTACTGATATTGTAGCTCAGTAGAACTTGCAGTCAGAATAAAAATTCTCCTCTTACTGATGTTCTACTGATGTCGTAGCAGTTGGAATAAAAATTCTCTTCTTACATATGACTTTATGTTTTTCTATACCTAGAAAGCCAGTAAAGTCAGTTGACATTTACCAAATGTGTGTGGTGATTTGGGATTTGTCACAGTAGCTGAGTTTGTCACTAGCATAATGATGAGCAGATTCTATAAAAGTAATTTCCGCTACAAAGGAAATTCTGGTTTCATATATGTTACCATAGAAAAGTTAAAATATCACCATATTTGAAATGCACTAATTTTTTAACTTTTGATTCCTTAATAAAAAAGAAGCCATTCCAACTCAACCTTGACCTTAAAATGACATTAGGGTCAAGTTTAAAGCAAAACCATGTGAACAAATGAATGACTGGCACAAAGGTCAACCTTAATCTCTAAATACATGGGTTTAATCTATATTCAAGTGGTCTAAAAAGTGTTTAGAACAACACACATAAAAGTTTGGAAAAGCATCTAAAATTCAGAGCACAGGTATTGTAGCCACACAGCAGATATGAAATATGTAACCCAGGCAAGCTATTTAATCAGTCTGTTCTTCAATTTTATCTTTTAAATGGAGATTAGAAAGGGGTAGAGCAAGATGGTGAAATAGGACTCTCCATCAATTGTCCTGTCACAGAAACATCAATTAGAACAAATATCCATTACCTTCACAAGAGCTCAGAAAATTAGGTGACAGATCACAGTACCTAGTGTAACACAATAATAAGAGATGCACTGAAGAGGATAGTAAGGATCATTTTAGATTAACTGTATCTCCCTTCTGTTCACCTCAAAGAGAGACCATCCAATGGGAACAAAAAGAGAAAAGTGAGCACAGGACATTGTATCAGACCCCAACACCAGGCTCACCACAGTAAAACACAGCACCAGTCAGCCCCTCTTGGCCCTAAACTCCAGGCTGATACCAGCAGAGAGAAGCTCCAGACTCATCCCAATGCCAAATGGAACCACACAGCCCCAGGCTTCATGCTTGAAGTGCACAATCAACCTGTGGCCCATCTCAGGGTTCTACCAGCTGCAGTAAGCCCAGGCATGCTCCAGCATCACCACAGCTTCATAGGCTCCAGGAATCACTTGTTCTCTAACACCTCATCATCTTCAGTTGTCCTAGGAAATTTTTGATTTGCCCAGAATCTCTGTACAAACTGACTTTTTTTTTGAGACACACTTGCATTCTGTCACCCCAAGCTGGAGTGCAGTGGCATGATCTCATCTCACTGTAACCTCCAACTCTGGGTTCAAGCGATTCCCCTACCTCAGCCTCCCAAGTAGCTGGGATTACAGGTACCCATCACCATGTCCTGCTAGACAAACTGACTATTGAAAGTCTTTTCCAGATACAGCCAGCCTTCAAGGACTGAAAAAAGTACCTGCTTCTTCAAATGCACAGACACTGATGCATGGTCACAAAGACCTAGAACAATTAGGGAAATATAACATTACTGAAGGGACAAAATAAATTGCCAATGACTGACCCCACAAAAATGGGTATATAAACTTCCTAGACAAAAAGTTCAAAGTAGCTGCTTTAAGGAAGCTCAGTAAGCTTCAAGAAAATTCAAAGAAATAATTTAACAAAATGAGGAAGAGTAAATATCTAGAATAAAAAAATTAACCAAATACTGGAATTTTAAAACATCAGACAAATTATAGGCTGAAAAATGCAATGGCCAAAATGGAACATGTAATAGAGAGGATCAACAGCAGAACTGATTAAGTGAAGAAAGAATACATGAATTCAAAAACAGATTATTTGAAAATATAAGCTCAGAGGAGAGAAAAGAAAAAAGAATGAAAAGAAATGAAGAAATCATACAGGATTTATGGTACAGCATCAAAAGAACAAATTTTCAGTCATATGAGGAAATAAAGGAGAAAATTTTCAAGTCATAGGGAGAAAATCAAGATAAAGGAGTAAAAATATAATTTTCAAAAATAATAAGAGAAAACTATCCAAACCTTAAGAAAGATACAAGAAAGACTCCATCAAAAAAAAAAAAAAAAAAAAAAAAAAAAAAAAAAAAAAAAAAAAAAAAAAGAAAAAAGAAAAGAAAAGAAAGAAAAAGAAAAAAGAAAAGCTAAAGGGAGTTTTCAAGTTGAAGAAGGGTGCTAATGAGTAACATAAAAATATCTGAAAGTATAAAACTCACTAGTAAAAGTAAGTACACAGTCAAATTTTGAATATTCTAATACTGTAATGGTGGTGTATGAATCATTTACATCTTTAGTATAAATACTGAAAGACAAAACCATGAAAAATAATAATAGCTAAAAAATTGTTAAGAGATATGCAATATAAAAAGAGGTAACTGTGACATCAAAATTAAAAATGCTAGTGAGGGTGTGGAGTAAAAATATAAAGGTTTCTTATGATCAAATTTAAGTTGTTATATGCTTAAAATGATCTGTTTATTAAGATGACTTTTAAGCCTCATGCCAACACAAAGCAAAAACCTATAGTAAAGACACACACAAAAAAAGTCGCACTTTGGGAGGTCGAGGCAGGTGGATCCTGAGGTCAAGAGATCGAGACCATCCTGGTCAACATGGTGAAACTCCGTCTCTACTAAAAATACAAAAAATTAGCTGGGCATGGTGGCGCATGCCTGTAATACCAGCTACTCAGGAGGCTGAGGCAGGAGAATTGCCTGAACCCAGGAGGCGGAGGTTGCAGTGAGCTGAGATTGCGCCATTGCACTCCAGCCTGGGTAACAAGAGAAACTCTGTCTCTAAATAAATAAATAAATAAATAATAATAAAAAATAAAAATAAAAGTCAAGCAATGGAAACATACCACTAGAGAAAACTCACTAGCCACAAATGAAAAAAGAAACAAAAAAATCCACAAAATAAACAGAAAACAATTAACAAACTAGAAATAATAGGTCCATTACCTATCAATAATTATTTTGAATGTAAATGCATTAAATTATTTAATCAAACAATATAGAGGGGTTGAATGGATTAAAAAAAGAAAAGACCCAACGATATGATGCCTGCCTCTAAGAAACTCACTTCACCTTCAAGGCCACAAATAAACTGAAAGTGAAGGAATGTAAAAAGATACTTTATGCAAATTGAACGAAAATATGGCAGGAATAGCCATACTTACATCAGACAAAATAGACTTTAAGTCAAAATCAGCAAAAAGAGACAAGATCATGTAATAATAAAGGTGTCAATTCAGCAAGAGGATATAACAATTTAAAACATATATGCATCCAACATCAGCACACATTAATATATAAAGCAAATATTAAGAGATCTGAGGACAGAGACTGCAATATAGTAGTAGGGGACTTTGATACCCCACTTTTAGCAATAAACAGGCCATCCAGAGAGAAAATCAATGAAAAACATTGAACTTAAGCACTGTTCTAGACCAAATGAACCTAACAGACTATACAGAATATTCCATTCAAAAGCTGCAGAATACACATTCTTCTCAACTGTACATGAAAAGTTCTCCAGAATAGTTTATATGTTAGGTCACAAAACAAGTCTTAATAAATTAAAGAAGATTAAAGTAATATCAATTATCTTTTCTTACTATAATGGTATAAAACTAGAGCACAATAACATGAGGAACTTCAGAACATTTACAAATACATGAAAATTAGAGAACAGACTCCTGAACAACCAATAGGTCAATGAAGAAATTTTAAAAGGAACTTAAAAATGTTCTGAGACAAATGAAAATGAAAACACAATATACAAAAACTTATAAGACACAGCAAAAGCAGTTCTAAGGGGGAAATTTATAGCAATAAAGAACATATCAAAAAAGAAGAGAGATCAAAAGTAAACAACCTAACATACCACAAGAACAAAAAATTATAAAGATTAGAACAGAAATAAATAAGATAACAAACAATAAAAATATCACTGAAACAGTTGACTTTTTTGAAAGGATAAATAAAATCAATAAATCTGTAGCTAGACTAAGAAAAAATAAGAGAGAAGACTCAAATAAACACAATCAGAAATGAAAAAGGAGACATTACAACTAATACACAAAGGATTATAACAGACTGTTGTGAAAACTTACATGCCAAAAAATTGAATAACTTAGAAGAAACGGATTAACTCCCAGGTATAGATATACCAAGATTGAATTATGAAGAAATTGAAAATATCAACAAACTAATAATAAGAATTAAATTAAATATAAAAAGCCTCTTAGCAAAGAAAATCCCAGGACCTGTGACTTCACTGCTAAATTCTATCAAATATTTAAAGAACTAATAATAATTTTCAAACTCTTCCCTAAAATTGAACAGGTGGGAATACTTCCAAACTCCTTTACAAGGGCTGCATTATCCTGATACAAAGCTAGGCAAGAAAAAGAGAGAAAACTACAGGCCAATATCCCTGATGAGCATAGATGCAAAGCTTTCCAACGAAACACTAGCAGACCAAATTCAACAGCACATAAAAATATTATTACCATAAACAAGTGGGATTCATCTCAGGGATGCAAGGATAGTTCAACACAAGTAAATCAATAAATATGATACATTACATTAACAGAATAAAGGGCAAAAAAATATTATTTCAATATAAGCAGAAAAAGTATTTGACAAAATTTAACATTCCTTCATGATAAAAATTTTATATAAATTACTTATAGAAGGAATGCTTTCAACACAATAAAGCTATATGTGACAAACCCGTAGCTAATATCAGACTAAATGAGGAAAAGACAAAAGCTTTTCCTCTAAGATCCAAAACAAGCCAAGGATGCCCACTCTTACCACTTCTATTTAACATATTATGAGAAGTCCTAGATAGAGCAACTAGGCAAGAGAAAGAAATAAACGGCATCCAAATTGGAAAGGAAGAAGTTAAACTGTCCCAATTTTCAGGTGACATAATAGAGAAAACCCTAAAGACTCCACCAAAAAGCTATCAGAATTAATAAACAAATTCAATAACATTTCAAGATATAAAATCAACATGCAAAAATCTGCAGTGTAACAGTAAACTATCTGGAAAATAAATCAAGAAAATACCATTTATAATATCTACCCAAAAAAATCAGGAACAAACTTAACCAAAAAGGTGAAAGATCTCTATACTGAGAACTATATTGATGAAAGAAAGTCAAGACAGCAAAAATACATGAAAAGATATAACATGTTCATGGATTGGAAGAATTAATTAATATTGTTAAAATGTTCATAATACCCAAAGTGATCTACGATACAATGCAATTCCTATCAAAATGTTGATGACATTCTTCACATAAATAGAAAAAGAAATTCTGAAATTCATGTAGAACTACAAAAGATGTCAAATAGCTAAGGCAATTCTGAGCAAAAAGAACAA
>NW_016107961.1:719310-726644 GCF_001604975.1 Cebus imitator | reverse complement strand
CTGGAGGCATCATACTACCTGACTTCAAAGTATGCACAACAAATCTATAGTAGCCAAAACAGCATGTCATGACATGTCCCATTAAAACAGACACATAGACCAATGAAACAGAACAGAGAATCTAGAAATAAATCTTTGCATTTACAGCCACCTGGTTTTCAATGAAGGTGCTAGGATCACAATGGAAAAAGACAGTCTTTTCAAACAATGGTGTTGAGAAACTGATGCCCATTTGCAGAAGAATTAAATTAGACCCTTATCTCACATCATATACAAAAATACAATGAAAAATACATACAAATGGATTAAAGACTTTAATATAAGACACAAAACTATGATACTACTGAAAGAAAACAGGGAGAAAGCTCCATGATATTGGTCTGGGCAATGTTTTTTGAATATAACCCAATGGTACAGGCAACAGCAAAAATAGACAAATGAGATTACATCAAATTAAAAAGCTTCTATATAGTAAAATAAACAATCAACAAAGAGACTGCCTATAGAATGTGCAATAATATTTGTAAACTATTCATCTGACAAGGGCATAAAATCAAAAATACATAAGAAACTCAAACAACTCAACAGCAAGAAAACAAATTATTTAATTTAAAAATGGATGAAGGATCTGGACAGACATTTCTCAAAAGAGGAGTTACAAATGACCAACATATATATATATAAACATGCTCAACTTTTCTAATCATCAGGGAAATGCACATTAAAACCACAATGAAATATTACCTCATATCTAATAGAATGGCTATTACCAAAAGACAAAAGATAACAAGTACTGGCACAGATGTGGAGAAAGGGGAACCCTTGCACACTGATGGTAGAAATGCAAATTAATACAGCCATTATGGAAAATAGTATGGGGTTTTTTTAAAAAATTAAAATTAAGATTATTATATGATCCAGCACTCCCAATAGTGGGTATATACTCAAAGAAAATAAAATGAGTATGTTGAAGAGATATTGGACTCCCCTACTTACTACAAAATTATTTACAATAGCCAAGTCATATAATCAACCTAAGTGTCCATAAACAAATAAATGGACAAAGAAAAATTGGTATATACACAATGGAATACTATTCAGCCATTAAAAGGGGAAAGTTCTGTCATTTATGACAATATGGACTAATCAGAAGACGTTATTCATGTGAGATAGGCTACACACAAAGATAATACCACATTATTTCATGCATATGTCAAATCTAAAAAGGCTAATCTCTTAGAGAGTAAAATGGTGGCTACCAGGGGCTGCGTTGATTATGAAGGGGGAATGTTGGGGAGATATTAAAGGATAGAAAATTTCAGTTAGACAGGAGGAATAAGTTAAAGTAATCTATTGTACAACATGGTGACTATAGTTAATAATGATTTTGGTGTTCTTGCAAAATGCTGAGTTGATGTTAAATATTAACCCCCAAAATGATAACAATGTGAGGTATGCATATGTTAGCTTTATTTATTTATTCTACAATGTATATATAGTTTAAAGCATCATTTTGCACATAAGTACTATTTTATCTGTCAATTTATAATAAACATAAATAAACAAATAAAATGAATATAGTAGCATCTACCTTATGTGATTGATGGGGAGAAAATAATGAAACATATGCACATAGCACTTAAGATAGTGTCCGGTTAATAAATGTACAGTATACACGAAAAGTGTCTTATAATGAAGTTACATAAGCTCTACTCTATATTAAGCCACATGTAGTTATAGAAATACATATGTAAAAATATAAATACTGATCCAAAAAAAAAAAAAAAAACTATTTCATGCTTTTTCTTTCTGAAAATGAGGCTGCAAAATAGGAGTAAAAAGCAACCAAGTTCTTACCAGAAGTGCCACAGCCCATCAGCTTCTCTAAGAAAGAAATGCTTTTGAAGATATAATAGGTAATAATAAATGTGGTTTTTAAAAGATACTTTTTAATTTTCTTCAAGTTATACTTTTAACAGAACAATTATATTCAACATATATCCTAAAGTAGATGACTAATATTTAGTATGAGCTCAATGGGTATTTATCACATAGTTGCTAAATTTAATTACAAATATATTCATAAAAGACCTTATAGAGTCAATATGAGAGTAAATATTTGATGGATCAGAGGTTTACTTTCAGGGGAACAGTAACATGCTCAGAGTTATAAGACAGAAGAGAACATAGAAATGGAATGTGGGCTTTTCAATACCAAGACGGATGTCCTAACCAGTCAAACCAGATGAATGGGAGAGCAAAGCTTCATAATAAGTTCTTAGAGAAAGAAACTTAAGTTAGAGTAAAATATAACCTTACATTAGTATGAACTCTTCTCCTCCATATCTAAATATAGATGAGATTAAGTGACCTAAGAAAGAAATCTGTTAGCCCTGTCCCCTTTCATTGATTTTTGAACAGAAACTTTGATTCTGGAATTAATCTAATGGGAACACTTCAGAGTTTGCAAGGTGTAGATAATTAAGTCCCCAAGTAAAACATTTCAGTTGTTTAATAACTTGGTATTATATTTGATTTTATAAAAATGTGTTTACGTGAAGTATATTTGTTTTAATGATAAAAATCAATGCTATGCACTACATTCTACTGCAGCTCAATTCATTTGGCAAATACTAGCTAAGAATCTACCAAATATAACACCTAAAATATTTCAAAATAATTTATTGAGCACTTTTACTGTAGGCATTTTACATATATTATCTCATTAATCTTTACCCCCCCCCCTAAAAAAAAAAAAAACCCAGAAAAATTCTAGGGAATAATTAGCTTAAGACCTTGCTCCATGTTACATCCCAGTAAATGATAATCCTGAATTCAAACTCAGCTCTACCAACTACATATTTTATGCTCTCTACTGTGTCATGAGTAACACCATTCCTTTGTCTTATGTGTTTTACATGCAAAAGATTGAGCAAACAAGCATTCAAATGACCATATAATATCTAATGCAATATGCTAATTAATCAAAATTAAGTCATAACAATGATCATGACATGACAAACTTCAGAAGCATATATTATTTAAGGAATGATCAACTGATACTCAAAAGCAACCTTTGTTGTCAATTTTATGGCAGTGTTCTAAAATTGTATCAAAACAAGGTTTTAAAATCAGAGGTAGATTGTTTGTAAAATAATTGGTGATGGAAAGTTAGAAGAAACCTCATGAGTCACTGAGTCTAATCTCATTCCAAAATAAGAATTCTCTCTATGGAATTCCCAACACATTATCAGACCTTGGCATCTTATGCTCCCAAATTCCACTATGTCTTGGTACTCACCACATATTAGCTAAATGAAGATAGCCAACCCAACTATGATAAAGTTTGTCCAAGCTCTCTCCAACCCTTCTTGTAATTGAATGTTTCCTTAACAATATACTTCACTAACATTCAATGTATGTCTTAAATCTCTTTGGTACAATATTTAGTTTGATTTCTTGTTTCAGTTCATATTCTACTTTAATCATATACTGTGTAAGCATTTATTGAACACCAACTACACCAAGACCTTGAACATCTGACAATGCATAAAATTATAGTCTCTGCTCTACAAAAGTTTACGTTTCAGTTGGGAAGAGAGGCTTGTGAATTTAAAAAAAGAAATCTCCAATAATCATGCGGAGTGACAAAGAACAGTCAGAGGTGCCACAGGAGTTGTAAAAGTTTCCACAGAACAGACACTTTTGAAACAGGCCTTGTAGAATCAACAAAACTTAAAGAAAAGAGATAATCAGATTAATTAAAATTTTAATTCATAATTAACAAACTTATTTTTGATAATTTTATGTTTATTGATACAATATTTTTATTGATACAAATATTTACATATTTATGGGGTATATGTGATTTTCTTGCATGCATAGAATATATAATGATCATGTCAGCATATTTGGGATATCTATCATCTTGAATGCCTATCATTTTAATGTGTTGGGAACATTTCAAGACCTCTCTCCAAGCCACTGTGAAATATATAATACATTACTGCTAACTATAGTCATCCTACTCTATTATCAAACACTAGAACTTATACCTTCTATTTAACTGTATATTTGTACCCATTGACCAATCTTGCTTCACCGCCCACACCTGGCCCAACCCACACACTCCTCCCAGCCTCTGATATCTGTCATTCTAATCTCTGCCTTGATGAGGTCAATTTTTTCAGCTCCTACAGATGAGTGAGAATATGGGGGAAATTTGGCTTTCTCTGCCTAACTTGTTTCATTTAACATAATAATCTCCAGTTCCATCTGTATTGCTGCAAATGGCAGAATTTCATTTTGTGATGGCCAAATAGTATTCCACTGTGTGTGTATACCACATTTTCTTTATCTATTCATCTGCTGATAGACACTTAAGTTGATTTCCTATCTTCGAAATTGTGAATAGTGCTGGAATAAACGTGGTAGTGCAAATATCCCTTTGATATACTGACTTCTTTTTGTTTTTCTTTTTGGATAAGCACCCAATAGTGAGATTCCTGGATCATCTGGCACTTTTAGTTCTGGAGAAATTTACATACTGTTTTCCATAGTAGCTATACTAATTTACAGTCCAACCAACAGTGTATGAGGTTACTTCTCTACATTCTCAACAACATCTATACTTTTTTGACTTTTTAATAACAGCCGTTCCAACTGGGGTAAGGTGATGACTCACTGTAGCTTTGATTTGCATTTCTCTGATTAATGATGTTGAGCTTTTTTTTTTTTTCATATACTTGTTTGCCTTTGTATGTCCTATTTTCAGAAAAGTATTCACGTCCTTTGTCCATTTTTAATGGAATTCTTTTTTTTAACTGTAGAGATGTTTGAGTTTATTGTATATTTTGGATATTAATTATTTCTCAGATGTATAGTTTGCAAATATTTTCTTCCATTCAATAGACAGTCTTTTCACTCTGTTGATTAATATCATTTGCATATGCTTTTTATTAGGGTTGTGCAAAAGAAATTGTGGTTTTTGCCATGAAAAGTAACAGTAATAACTGCAGTTACTTTTGCACCAAGTAAATAGTTTAACATAGTGCCATCTGTCTATTTTTGGTTTTGTTTTCTGTACTTTAAAGGTCTTATCCATACAATCTTTGCCTAGACCAATGTCCTAAAGTGTTTTCCCTGTGTTTTTATCCAGTGGTTAATAGTTTTATAAAATCCTACATTTATGTCTTTAGTCCATCTTAATTTTTTATGTGATGAGAAATGGGAAGTCAGTTTCATTCTTCTGCATATAGATGTCCAATTTTCCCAGCACCATTTATTGAGAGCATATCCTTTCCCTAATGTATGTTCTTGATGTCTTTGTTGAAAAACAGTTTGCCATAAAAGCAATCAATGGATTTATTTCTGAATTATCTATTTTGTTCCATTGTTCTGTGTCTGTTTTTATACCAAGGCCATGTTGTTCTGGTTAATATAGGCTTGTAACATATTTTAAAATCAGGTAGTGTGATGACGCCTCCAGCTTTGTTCTTTCTGCCTGATATGGTTTGACTGTGTTCTCACCCAAATTTCATTATGAATTCCCACATGTTTTGGAAGGGACCCAGTAGGAGTTAATTGAATTACAGGAGCAGAACTTTCCCATTCAGTTCTCATGATAGTGAATAAGCCTCACAAGATCTGATAGCTTTAAAAGGGGAAGTTTTCCTGCATAAGCTCTCACTTTGCCTGCTGCCATCCACATAAGACATGACTTGCTCCTCCTTGCCTTCTGCCATGATTGTGAGGCCTCCCGAGCCATGTGGAACTCTGAGTACATTACACCTTTCTTCTCTATAAATTACCCAGTCTTGGATATGTTTTTCTTAGCAGTGAGAAAATGGATTAATACAGTGCCCATATGGCTTTGGCTATTCAAGCTCTTTTTTGGTTCTTTACAAATTGTTTTTTCAACTTCATGAAAAATGGCATTGCTATTTTGATAGGAATTATATTGACTGTGTACATTTCCTTAAGTAGTATGGTCATTTTAGCAGTATTAATTATTCTAATTCATAAACATGAAATATTTTCCACTTGTTTGTGTCTTATTCAACTTCTTTTGTTAGTGTTTTGTAGTTTTCTTTGTATTTCACTTTTTTTGTTAAGGGTATTTCTAGGTATTTTATTTTATTTTACCTTCTTGATTTCTTTCTCAGATAGTTTGTTACATAAATGCTACTGATTTTTGTATGTTGATTTAGAGTCTTCCAACTTTACTAAATTTATTTATTAGACCTAAGAGAATTTTTTTGGAAATGCCTTTAGGTTTTTCCAGCTATAAGATAAAATCATCAGCAAAGAGCGGCAATTTGACTATCTGTTTTCCAATTTGGACACCTTTTATTAATTTTTTCTTGCCTGATTGGTCTGTCTTGAATTTCCAGTACTTTGTTAGACAGCAGTGGTAAAAGTGAGCATTCTAGTCTTGACTCGATTTTTAGGAGAAAGGCTTTCAATTTTTCCCCAGCTAGCATGATGTTAGTTATATTTGTCATATATGGTCTTTATTATATTGAAGTATGTTCCTTCTAGGCCTAGTTTGTGGAGGCTTTTATAATGAAGGGATGTCAAATTTTACCAAATTCTTTTTCTGCATCTATTGATATGATCAGAGTGTTTTTTTGTCCGTCATTGTATTATGATATATTACATTTATTCATTTGCACATGTTGAATTATCTTCGAATCCCTGGGATAAATCCCACTTGATTATGGTGTATTATTTTATTGATGTGCTGTTGGAGTCAGAATTTTGTTGAGAATTTTTGAGTCTATGTTAGGAATATCAGTTTTCTTTTTCTGATGTATCCTTTATTTAGTTTTAGTATCAGAGTAATATAATTTGGAAGTTTGTCCCTCCACACATATCTCATATTGAAATTTAATTTTCAATGTTTAGGGTGGAGCCTCGTGAGAGATGTTTGCATCATGAGGGTAGATCTCTCATGAATGGCTCTATGCCATCCTCGCCATAATGAGTGACTTCCCACTCTTTTATTTCCCATGATAACTGGTTGTATAAAAATAGCCTGGGACCGACCTCCCTTGTCGCCCTTTCTCCCTTTCTTGGCATGTAATATTCTTGCTCCCCTTCACCATCCATCATGTGTTGAAGCAGTATGAGGTCCTTGCCAGAAGCAGATATTAGTGTCATGCTTTTGTACAACTTGCAAAACCATAAGCCAAATAAAGTGCTTTCCTTTATTAATTATCTAGCCTCAGGTAATCCTTTATAGCAATACAAATAGATCAAGACACAAGATAATGTTGGCCAAATAGAATGAGTTAGGAAGAAACTCCTCATCTTCCATTTTTTTTTTTTTTTTT
>NW_016107961.1:706106-718895 GCF_001604975.1 Cebus imitator | reverse complement strand
AAAAAAAAAAAAAAAAAAAGTTTGGTAGAATTTGTCAGTAAATCTACCTGGTCCTGGACTTTTCATTTTTGGGAGACAATTACTGATTCAATCTCATTACTCACCGACAGAATATAGTTAGGTCATGTTTAAAAAATTTGTTTAATAATTTTGTGTTTTTTAAGGTGGAAGAAAGTAAAATAGATGGCAAGGTTTTTGGTTTTGTTTTGTTTTACCTTTAGCACTTTGAATGTATCATTTCATTCTTTCCTGACATCTAAAGTTTCTGCTGAGAAGTCACTGTTACTCTGATGAGGATTCCTTTATAGGTGACAGATACTTTTTGATTACTGTTTGTAGAATTTTCTATTTGTGACTGACTTTTGACCATTTAGCTATAATGTGCCATGGAGAAGGCTTTTTTACATTTTATCTATTTGGAAACCCTGTATCTGGATATCTATATCTCTTGCTAGACTTGGGAAGTTTTTAGCTATTATTCATTACATGGTTTTTCTAATCCTTTTGTTGTCTATTTACCTTTTGGGATGCCAAAATTTTGAATATTTCATCACTTTATCATGTCCCATATTCCCAGATGTCATAAACACTTTGCTTATTCTTTTCTATTTTTCTTTAT
Organism: Cebus imitator; assembly: GCF_001604975.1. Lineage (NCBI taxonomy): Eukaryota > Metazoa > Chordata > Mammalia > Primates > Cebidae > Cebus > Cebus imitator. The sequence continues at coordinate 718,276 of NW_016107961.1, read as the reverse complement.
TTTTTATATGACTTGGTTATTTTCAAAAGACTTGTCTTCAAGTTCTGAGATTCTTTGCTTAATCTAGTCTATTGTTGAAGCTTTCAAATGTATTTTATATTTTATTCAATGAATTATTTAGTTCCAGAATTTCTATTTGGTTCATTTTTATATCTGTCTTTTTGGTAAATTTCTCATTGATATTCTGAATTGTTTTTCTGATTTCTTTGTATTGTTTTTTCAGAATTTTCTTGTATTTCACTGAGTTTCTTTAGTATTAATATTTCAAATTCTTTCCCCAGGATTTTCTAAATGTCTTTGTAGTTGTGATCTGTCACTAGAGAATTATTGTTTTCCTTTGGAAATATCACATTTTCTTGCTTTATGTTTCTTGTTCCCTTACATTAATATCTGTGCATCTGCTGTAACAGTAGCTTCTAATCTTTAAAATTTTCTGTTTTAGAGGAAGAATATTTTTCTGAAAATATATCTATCATGATAGTTGGGTAGGGCACTTTGGTTTTTATTCTGGGTGTGTTCAGTAGTGTAGTCTCTGTTTTCTTTAGCTGTAAACAGTCTCAGTGGTGTCTGTGATTTCCTCAGTGGCTTAGGGTATGATTGTTAGTGGAGGCTGTGATGAATTATTTCTGGGAATGAGTTGCTGAGTGACATGGCAAGGAATGGCAGTTTTGGACTGAGAGTGCTTGTTCATGGGACCCAGGGCAGTGTGTGCTGGTGCTTATGTTAGTAGTTATAGACAGATCAATTCTTGAGCCTCCAGGTGGCTTTCTTTGGTACCAGAATTGGATATTGTGGTTCAAATAGGTGAGTGGTTTCTCAAGCCCCTAGGCAACAAGCATGGCATGGACAATGACAGTAACAGTAGTGGGAGAATCCTCAGGTACCCAAACAGCCCACGCTGATGTTGGCAGTGGCTGTGATGTGTTGGGTGGGCCATTCCTCTAACCTATAGGTAGTGCATATGGGTGGGTGCCAGCTATGGTGGTAGTGACAGGTTGAGTGGGCCTGACTTCAAACCTTGGGAGGAGTGCTCACGTGCCATAGGTAGGAAACTGGGCTGGGTGTGTGAGGGTAATCTCAAGGTCCCTGGATGGTATGCTCAGGTATGGGGGACAGTGGAGCAAAGCTGGGCAGACCTGCCTTCCGGCCTCCCATGGTCCATGTAAGTGCTCCTTGTGATAGGAATGGGGCGATCCCCAGGAAACCAGTGGAATGCTCACGTCAGAGTGGCCAAAGCTGCACTACAGCCCTGCTACTAGATGTAGGAGGGATGTTATCCCTGGGTGCAGACATAGGCATGCAGCTGCTCCTCAGCCCTGCAGCAGCTTGCAGTGTTGGTGTTGCACTGGCAGTGGAATTTGTCCTTAGGACATGTGAAAATGCGTGACTGCCTTTCTGATGGGGGTAGGGGGAATTGAGATTGCTCCCCATGGCTCCTTCCTTTACCCTGGCAACAGGGCAGGATATAGGCTGTCAGGGGCTGTGCTTTCAAAATGGTGCTGTGCTACAGCAGCTCAGGACTTTACGGGTCTGTGAGACCCAGTGTGAGCTCCCTCTCTGGAGCAAAGCCTTCTCACAGTCTCCAGGCAGTTCCCTAGAGGCTCAAAAGCATTGACGGGGACTCCAACAGTGTATATTATAGAAGTTCATGCAGGAACATGGATTGTTGGAGGATTTTCACTTACTTTTCCCCCTCATTATGGAGCCACTTCAGATGCCCAGATGATCCTGGTCAAATAGGCTGCCTTGTTTCCCTCTCTGTTTTTGCTTTTAGGGTTTCCATCACTTTGTTGAATTCCAGTGTTCTCTCTTAGATGATCTATTTGAAGTGTGACTATCTACTTGCTATTTTGGTTTCCCTTCATGGAAAATGTTAGTACCAGATGCATCTAGTCAGGCATCTTGAAGCCCCTCTGAATAAACTTTTCTTACTCCAAGTCCTACAGACACTAGAACAAAAGATGCAGAGAAAAGATACAATGGGACACTGAGTACTATTTGGGAAGGTGTACCCAAGTCAATTTGTTTTCTACATAGGTCCATCATGTTTTCCCTATTCTATATCATTTACTTTTTTGAAAATTTTCTATGAAGTTTCATTTTTAATTAATAATTGAGCTAGATATCACGTCATGTTCTAAAGTCTTTTTTTTTTCCAATAAGTTCATAAAAATTAAGTTCAGATCCAAAGTCAGTAGAACAATACTTTCTACTTGACAAACATTAGAATCAAGCCTAGAGCAAGTGGTTTAGAAACATTTACTCAGTTAGAATGAGCCCAGTGCCACACATAGATAGAAACAGTCTCTCAACAGTTCCATTTGTGAGATATTATGCTGGAGTATAATAACCTCCTTCAACACAATCAGAAAAGGTAGAAACAAAGACAGAATGGTAATGGAAAAAGTCTCCCTGAGCTGTGTCTTTCATGCAATGTCAAAGAAAACTGGGAACAAGCTAAGCAATGTTTCACTTAAAATCTGCAAACTGCTGGGGTCAGACTGAACAAACGAGAAAAGATAGCTTTATTTTCTCACCAGGCCAGAGATTTTAGATATTTACAACTTATAGCTTAGATAAAAAGAGCAATGTGAATAAAAACGTTTCCTGCAGACATTGATAAATCCACAAGTCTCTACAAAAATATGGGTTCTGCCTTCACTAAGCAGCAATAACATGGAGGAGAGCAGGAAAAAAAGGAACTGGCTTATGGTGCTGGAAATTTTACTATTCCTGAGAAAATGAACTAAATTTGAACAGAAGCAGGTACAATAACAAGTTGTTAGGGAGAAATTGCAATTTGCAACAGTCAGAATCATGAGGCCTTCATTCCAGGCCCTAACTCCCAGATAACATTTCTAGATACAACCTAGGCCAAAAAAGGAACCCACTGCCTTTAAGGGAATCACTCATCCTTGGGATAACCCATCACCTTCTGACTAAAGATCCTTTGAGCCCTGAATAACCAGCAGCAATACCTAAGTAGTACACAATGGGACTTGGGTGAGATTCTGAGACTTACTGGTATTAACTGAGACTCAGCACATTCCAAGGTATGGTAGCTATGGGGGGAGACTCCTTCTACTTGAGAAAAGAGGAGGAAAAAGTAAAGGGGATTTTGTCTTGTACCTTAGGTACAAGCTCAGTCACAGGTGTGTGAAAATCAAGAAGAATATTGGGGTCCCTGATTCCAGGCCTTGCCACTAGGATGGCATTTCTGAACCTTCTGTAGGCCACAGAGAAGGCCACTTCCCTGAAGAGTGAGCCCCAGACCAGGCAGCATTCACTGCAAGCTCACTGAAGAGAAGAGCCCTAGGACCTGAAGGGAATATCACTGGTAGTCTGACAGCCTCCCTGTAGGCCTGTGGCACTGGTGGCCACAGAGTGAGCCTCCTATGCCTATGCAAAGGGGAGGAAGAGTGGGAAGGACTGCATCTCATGGTTTAAGTGTCAGCTCAGCTGCAGTACAGTAGAACATCAGGTAGACTTATAAGGTTTTTTACTCCAGTTCTTGACTCCTGGAGAGCACTTCTAGACCCACCCAGGGCCTGACAGAACTCACTGAACTGAAACAAAGGACACAAGCCTGGCTAGCTTCACCACCTGATAATATGATAGCGGAGCCCCAGTGCCTTAACAAACATAGGCAAAGGACAGGTAGTGGATATAATGGGCCTCAGGTAGATCCAGTGCTGTGCTGGCTTCAGGTATGATTCATCACAGTCTCAGTGGTGGTAGCCACAGGGATACTTTTAACACCACACTCCCAGCTCCAGGCAGCTCAGAACAGAGAGAGACACTTCTTGTTTTGGAAAAAGTAAGGGAAGAGAACTAGAGTCTTTTCCTGATAATGCAGATATTTCTTTCAGATATTATCCAAGATGACCAAGGTAGTACCTCTATGAGTCTGCAAGAACCACAGCATTACTGAGTTTGTGGTGCATCCCAGTGTAGATATGGCTTAGATTAAAACAACCAAGTCTGGTCTCAGTGGCTTATGTCTGTAATCCCAGCACTTTGGGAGGCCAAAGTGGGCAGATCACGAGGTCAGGTGGTCAAGACCAGCCTGGCCAACATGGTGAAACCCCATCTCTACTAAAAATATAAAAATTAGCTGGGCATGGTGGCAGGTGCCTATAATCCTGGCTATTCAGGAGGCTGAGGCAGGAGAATCACTTGAAGCCAGAAGGCAGAGGTTGCAGTGAGCCGAGATCATGTCATTGCACTCCAGCCTTGGCAACAAGAGTGAAACTTGTCTCAAAACAAAACAAACAACAACACACACACACGTACACACCACACACACAAAACAGCCAAGTCATTTTGAAAAGCTATAAAGCCTTTCCCCAAAAGACGGGTAGAAAGAAGCCCAGACTGTGAAGACTATATAAATACCAAGCTCTTCAATGCCCAGATACAAGTAAATACCCACAGCATCAAGAACACCCAGGAAAATATGACCTCACCAAATGAACTAACTAATGAACCAGGGAGCAATCCTGAAGAAACAGATATGTGACCATTCAGAGAAAGAATTAAACATAGCTCTTTTGAGGAAATTCAAAGAAATTCAAGATAGCATAGAGAAGGAATTTTGAATTCTATTACATAAATTTAACAAAGAGATTGAAATAATTTAAAATAATAAAGCAGAAATTCTGGAGTTGAAAAATATAATTGGCAAACACTTCTGCCAAGGTGGCCAAAAAGGAACAACTCCAGAGTGCAGTTCCCAGCGACAGTGATGCAGAAGGTGAGTGATTTCTGCATTTCCAACAGAGGTACCTGGTTCATCTCAATGGGACTGGTTAGACAGTGGGTGTAGACCAGGGAGGACAAAGCAAAGCAGGGTGGGACATTGTCTTACCTGGGAAGTGCAAGGGGTTGGAGAACTCTCCCTCCTGGCCAAGGGAAGCCATTAGGGACTTTTCCGGACACCCTAGCACTCCAGCTCAGATACTGTGCTTTTCTCACTGTCTTTACAACCTGCAAACCAGGAAATTCTCACTGGCACCTACAACACCAGTGCACCAGGTTTATAACACAAAACTGGGCAGCTATTTTAGCTGGCGCCTAGAACACCAGTAATACAGAAGTGCTCATTCCCCTGAAAAAAAGAGGGCTAAAGGCAGAGAACCACGAGATCAGGCTCTGCATGTCCCACCCCCACAAAGACCAGCAAGCTAAGAACCACTGGCTTGAAATTCTCACACCTAGCACAGCAATCTGAGCTTAACCTGGGACAGTTGAGCTCGTTGTGGGAAGGAGCGTCTGCAATTACTGATGTGGTTCTAACTTTGGCTGTGTAAACAAAGTTGCCAGGACATTTACACAGCCACGGGGCAGAGCCCATGGCAGCTCAGCAAGGTCTCTGTAGGCAGACTGTGACTAGACTCCCTTCTTGCTGGGCAGGGCATCTCTGAGGAAAAAAAAAAAAAAGCAGAATCCCGTCAGGGACTTGTCAATAAAGATCCCACCTTCCTGGGACAGAGGACCTGAGAAAAAGGATGGTTGTGAGTTCCATTTCAGCAGACTTAAATGTCCCTGCCCAGCAGCTCTGAAGGGAGCAACAGAGCTCCAAGTACAGCACTTGAGCTCTGATAAAAGACAGACTGCCTACTCAAATGGTTCCCTGACCCTCATATATCCTAAGAGACACCTCATACAGGAGAGCTCTGGCTGACATCTGGCAGGTACCCTTCTGGGATGAAGCTACCAGAGGAAGGAACAAGCAACAATCTTTGCTGTTCTGCAGACCCCACAGGTGATTCCCAGGCAAGCAGGGTCTGGAGTGGACATCCAGCAGACCTGCAGCAGAGAGGCCTGTTGGAAGGAAAACTAAAAAGCAGAAATAAATACCTTCAACATCAACAGAAAGGATGTCCACTAAAAGACACCATCTGAAAGTCACCAACTTCAAAGACCAAAGGTAGTTTAATCCATGAAGATGGGAAGAAACTAGCTCAAAAACACTGAAATTGCCAAAAACCAGAACACCTCTTCTCCTCCAAGGGATCACAACTCCTCGTCAGCCTGGGAGCAAAACTGGATGGAGAATAAGTTTGACGAATTGGCAGAAGCAGGCTTCAGAAGGTTGGTAATAACAAACTTCTCCTAGCTAAAGGAGCATGCTCTAACTCATTACAAAGAAACTAAGAACCTTGAAAAAAGGTTTGACAAAATGCTAACTAGAATAACCAGCTTAGAGAAGAACATAAATGACTTGATGGAGCTGAAAAACACAGCATGAGAACTTTATGAAGTATACACAAGTTTCAGTAGCTGACTCGATCAAGCAGAAGAAACGATATCAGAGACTGAAGATCAACTCAATGAAATAAAACAAGAAGGCAAGTTTAGAGAAAACTGAGTGAAAATAAATGAACAAGGCCTTCAAGAAATATGGAATTATGTGAAAAGACCAAATCTATATTTGATTGGGGAGAATGAAACCAAGCTGGAAAACACTCTTCAGGATATCATCCAGGAGAACTTTCCCCACCTAGCAAGGCAGACCAACATTCAAATCCAGGAAATACAGAGAATACCACAAAGATATTCCTCAAGAAGCGCAACCCCAAGAAATATAATCATCAGATTCATCAGGCTTGAAATGAAGGAAAAAATGCTAAGGGCAGCCAGAGAGAAAGGTCGGGTTACCCACAAAGGGAAGCCCATCAGACTCATAGCAGATCTCTCAGCAGAAACCCTACAAGCCAGAAGAGAGTGGGGGCCAATTCTGAACACTCTTCAAGAAAAGAATTTTCAACCCAGAATTTCATATCCAGCCAAACCTAGCTTCATAAATGAAGGAGAAATAAAATCCTTTACGGACAAGCAATTGCTGAGAGATTTCATCACCACTGGGCCTGCCTTAACCAGAGTTCCCTTAGGAAGCACTGAACACAGAAAGGAACAACCAGTACTAGCCACTGCAAAAACATACCAAATTGTAAATGCCCCAATCAAAAGACACAGACTGGCAAATTGAATAAAGAGTCAAGACCCATTGGTGTATGGTATTCAGGAGACCTATCTCAAATGCAAAGATATACATAGGTTCAAAATAAAGGGATGGAGGAAGATTTACCAAGCAAATGTAGAGCAAAACTAAAGCAGGTGTTGCAATCCTACTCTCTGATAAAATAGACTTTAAATCAACAAAGATCAAAAGAGACAAAGGGCATTACATAATGGTAAAGGGATCAATGCAACAAGAAGAACTAACTATCCTAAATATATATGCACCCAATACAGGAGCACCCATATTCATAAAGTTCTTAATGACTTACAAAGAGACTTAGACTCCCACCCAATAATTGTGGGAGACTTTCACACTCCACTGTCAATATTAGACACATCAACAAGATGGAAAATTAACAAAAATATCCAGGATTGAACTCAGATCTGGACCAAGCAGACCTAACAGACATCTACAGAACTGTCCACCCCAAATCCACAGAATACACATTCTTCACAGCACCACATCACACTTCCTCTAAAATTGACCACATAATTGGAAATAAATCACTCCTCCGCAAATGCAAAAGAATGCAAATCATAACAACCCTTTTCTAAGACCACAGTGCAATCAAATTAGAACTCAGGATTAAGAAACTCACTCAAAACTGCACAACTACATGGAAACTGAACAACTGCTCCTGAATGACTACTGGATAAATAATGAAACGAAGGCAGAAATAAAGATGTTCTTTGAAACCAATGAGAGCAAAGACATAATGTACCAGGATCTCTGGGACACATTTAAAGCAGTGTCTAGAGGGAAATTTATAGCACTAAATGCCCACATGAGAAATGAAAGATCTAAAATCAACACATAAACATCATGATTAAAAGAACTAGAGGAGCAAGATAAAACAAATTCAAAAGCTAGCAGAAGACAAAAAATAAGTAAGATCAGAACAGAACTGAAGAAGACAGAGACACAAAAAAAACCTTCAAAAAAATCAATAAATCCAGGAGCTAGTTTTTTGAAAAAATCAACAAAATAGATAGACCACTAACAAGACTAATAAAAATGAAAAAAAAGAGAGCAGAATCAAAGAGATGCAATAAAAAATGATAAAGGGGATGTCACCACTCATCCCACAGAAATACAAAACAGCATCAGAGATTATTGCAAACACCTCTATGCACATAAACCAGTAAGTCTAGAAGAAATAGATGAATTCCTGGACACTTACACCCTCCCAAGACCAAACCAGGAAGAAGTTAAATCCCTGAATAGACCAAAAACAAGGTCTGAGTTGAGGCAGCAATTAATAACCTACCAACCAAAAAAAAAGTCCAGGTCTAGATGGGGTTACAGCCGAATTCTACCACGGGTACAAAGAGGAGCTGGTATCATTCATTCTGAAACTATTCCAAACAATACAGAAAGAGGGAATCCTCCCTAACTCATTTTATGATACTAACATCATCCTGATAGCAAAACCTGGCAAAGACACAACTAAAAGAGAAAATTTCAGGCCAATATCCATAGTGAACATTGACACAAAAATTCTTAATAAAATACTGGCAAACCAAATCCAGCAGCACATCAAAAAGCCTATCCATTATGATCAAATTTGTTTCATCCCTATAACACAAAGCTGGTTTAGCATATGCAAATCTATAAACATAATCCATCACATAAACAGAACAAAGACAAAAACCACATAATTATCTCAATAGATTCAGAGGCCTTCTCTGGAAGGCCTTCAACAAAATTCAACAGCCCATTATGCTAAAAACTCTCAATAAAGTAGGTATCAATGGAATGTAAATAAAAAATTTAAAACCAAGAGAATGCACAATGTAAAAGAACTTCAATTTTTTTAAAAGCATCAACAAAATCTTACAGAATATTTGAAGCTGAAAAGTACTATAATCTGAAATGGAAAGCTGAAAACATTCCAATAGCAGATTTAAGTAGGCAAAAGAAACAACCAGTGAATTTGATAACATGTTAATTGAAATTATCCAGTCTGCGGAGCAGGGAGATCAAAATTAAAAAACAAAACAAAACAAAACAAAACAAAAAACATTGAACAGAGTCGAAGAAACCCTTAGGACACCAACAATTGTATAGAATTTCTTGTTAGCATTGCATATTAAACATACATATTGAGAGTATCAGAAGAAAAAGAGAAGAGACAAAAACAGAAGAAATATCTGAAGAAATAATGAATAAAAACTTTCAAAAGGTATAAAACTACATATTCAAGAAACTGAATGAACTCCAAGCAGAATAAACTCTAAGATGTCCATACCAAAACACATTATAGCTGTTGAAAGATGAAGACAAAGAAAATCCTGGAAACTGCCAGATGGAAGCAATTCATTACATGCAAGTTATCCTCAATTAGATTAACAGCTGGTTTCCCTTTGGAAACCATGGAGGCCAGAGGCATTAGGATAACATGTTGAAGGTGCTGAAACTGAAAGAGAATAAAAAACACCTATCAATCTCAAATTTTATATTCAGTAAAACTATCCTTCAAAAAATGAAAAAGAAAATTAAGACATTGCCAAATAAACCTAGAGTTTGTTGATAGTAGGCTTTCCCTTTAAGTAATAAAGGAAGTCTTTCTGGCTGAAATAAAAGAAATAGTAATTTGAAGCCATGTGAACAAAAAAAAACTTAGGTAAAGATAAATACAAAGATAAACGTTAAAGCTACTAATATTGTATTTTTGTTATGTACCTCCTCTTTTTCTTTTCTATAAAATTTAAAAGAAAAATGAATAAAACAATAATTAGAAATTTATTCTACTTTGCTAGAAGGAAATAATAAGGATTAAAATGGAAATACATGAAATAGAGAATAAAAAACAAAAGTGAGCATTAATTGCCTCAAAACCTATTCTTTATAAAGATTGACAAAATGGACAAAACTTTAGCTAGTCTAAATAAAAACAAAAAAGAGTACTCAAATAAAGACACAAGTGAAAGTAGGAACAGATCTTGCATAGTATTCAAGTAACCTCCTATAGGCCATTGAAGCCTCCCAAGAAAAAAAAATCCTCACTCTTCCAAGTTCTTACAGAAATAATGGGCCTCATAAATGATTAAGGCCATGCTGGGCAAAATGGTATCTATTGTATCTATGCTCAAGGGATCAGTCTAACTGAAGCAACAGGTAATTTTGCACTGTAGAAACAGCAAGGGGTTAGGTGAAAATGCTTGCAACAAAAACAACTTCCCCTCTACTATAAACTCGCTTTTCATCAATATCCATATGCATGGGGAAGTTATTCTTCTGTCCACTTGAACTCATGCATGGCCTTGTGACTTGCTTGGGCCATTAAAAAGTGAGAAAAATAATATGAGTCTCTTCCAAGTATAAATTTTTAAAAGCAATGTGTATTTCCCTATGTATTGTTTATATTTTTCTTTTCTGTATATTAAGTTTTGACATCTTAAAATCCTTTCTGACTGGAAAGTCTGCTCCTCCCAGGGCTAGCCAATTCTGAGAGACAGCAGGAAGCTTAGGTGGGAGCATGCCTTCAACATGTAACCTAACCAATCCAGATGCATACCTTCTTTATCTGTTCCATACACCTCAAGGGGCAATATTCCTCTACCTAAACTATCTCAGGGCTAGGTGGCAACTAGGGACCATTCCTGTAGCTTAGAGCTCACTGGAATTTTTTAAACTAGCCAATCCTAAACTGTTTACCCTGTCCTTCCTTGCTGTTCTCTCTAAAATTCCAATAAAGACCGTGTCCTCTTCCTTCCCCTCACGCCTAACTCTTCTGCCTCCAGAATGAGCCTGGTATTTTCACATGTGGCCCTGTGCAGTATGCCATGCCTCCTGTTTCTAGGACCTGTGAGTATAATAAGCTTTATTCTCTTCAGCCTATCTGGCATCTTCTATCCTGGTCCCACCTGACTAACCATCACATAAAAGAACACAGAATGGGTTGTATATTTTCTTTTCCCTGCCTCTATTATGAAAGCATGGGCTGAGATGGAGTTTTTGTTAACCTGCAACTCTGATTACAATGGGCAGATACCTTGTCAACCCATAATGAACCAACTAGCAGTGTGAGCAAGAAATAAACTTGGTTCTTTCAAGCCTCTGAGTTTTTGAAATTTCTTCTTACCATTGCATATCCAAGTCTCCTTTTGCCTAAGACTTAAACTATGAGGAGTAAAGGCTACATACTTCTATTAAAAATTAGTTTTAAGGACTAAAGAGTAAATATTACTTAAATAATTAACTTAATTTCAGGATGTATTGTACATAACAATAGACATTTTCCAAAGAGTGAGCTAAGAAAGATGAGACAAAAGTGAAATCACTCAAGTGAAAAGAAGAAAAACTAAAAATTATCAAGTACCTGAGGGATTGAAAAAAGAAGATATCTGGAGCAAAATCTTGACACATTTAAACATTTTTCTGAGGAACTTCCTTGGAGAAAAACGAAATATATTTCTTCCTATCAACAGTATTTTCTCCATTATTGAATTTTTTTCTCCATTGAAATTTAAATTATCTCTAAGTTAATTTCTTATATTCTTCAAAAATGAGTTGTTTTCTATTTTGAGAAAATTGCTAGCTACACGATTTGGAGGAAATTTAAGTAGGATTTTAGGGTCATACTATATATCATTAGTTTCAACATTGTCAGAGCCAATATCTGGCAAAATTGCACAGTAGTAAAAGTGTGTCCTTCTCACATAAATCTGTTCCCATTCTCTCATTTCAGTGTTCATATTTATGGCTGTTACTTCAAAGATACAGTCATATTCATTTTCTGACCTACCGTGATATTATTTTCCTATTACTTTTAAATTATGCTATTTTTTTATGTAGCATTATAATCTGCCTTCATTACCTGCGGAAAAAGTCATGGCATTCTTAAAGAGTTTATTCCTCCTATAATCTTAATTAACAGTGAATCACCATAACCTACTGCTGCAAACTTGCATATATCATCCTCTTTAACAGTCTCTGTTTAATTAAGTCTTCATCAAAAGGACCAGATATTTTATCTCTTGTAATGAGACATTCTTATTTTACTTGCAACTTGTATTTTTTCTTCAGCTCTCTAATTAAATTTTCATTTTTGTCTATATCTTCTATTGAACTATCGTCTAAAATTCACAAGCCATGGTGCCACAAAATGTTAGATATTTCAGCTTCCATGCCTTTGTTTTTTTTT
>NW_016107961.1:668942-705701 GCF_001604975.1 Cebus imitator | reverse complement strand
TCACCCAAGCAGTGTACTGCACCCAATGTGTAATTTTTTATCCCTCACCCCTTTCCTACCTTTCCGCCTGAGTCCCCAGAGTTTGTTATATCATTCTTAGGCCTTTGTGTCCTTATAACTTGGCTCCCAATATAAATGAGAACATACAACATTTAGTTTTCCACTCCTGAGTTACTTCACTTAGAATAATCGTCTCCAACTCCATTCAGGTTCCTGCAAATGTCATTTTGTTCCTTTTTATGGCTGAATAGTATTCCATGGTATACACATACCACATTTTCTTTATCTACTTGTTGGTTGATGGATATTTAGGATGGTTCCATATTTTTGCAATTATGTACTGTGCTGCTATAAACATGCATGTACAAGAGTCTTTTTCACATAGTGACTTATTTTCCTCTTGGTGGATACATAGTAATGAGATTGCTGGTTCAAATGGTAGTTCTACTTTTAGTTCTTTAGGGAATCTCCATACTGTTTTCCATGGTGGTTATACTAGTTTACACTGCCACCAGCAGTGTACAAGTGTTCCCTTTTCACCACATCCATACCAACATCTCTTATTTTTTGATCTTATAATTATTACCACTTCTGCAGTAGTAAGGTAGTATCACATTGTGGTTTTAATCTGCATTTCCCTGATAACTGGTGATGTTGAGCATTTTTTCATGTTTATTGGTCATTTGTATACCTTCATTTGAGAATTGTCTGTTCATGTCATTAGCCTACTTTTTGATGGTCTTTTTAATCAATATCCTATATATATTTTTAATGTATTTAAGTTGGTTTGTACCTTTTTCTGGTACCTTATTGAGTAGCTTAATAACCAATCTTCTTAATTCTTTATCTGGCAATTCAGAGATTTTTTTTCTTGGTTTGGATTCATTGCTGGAGACTTAGTGTGATCTTTCAAGGGTGTTTAGAGTCATGTTTTGGCATATTACCAGAATTACTTTTCTTATTCCTTCTCATTTGGGTAGGCTGGTTCAGTGGAAAGATCTGGAACTCAATGGCTGCTGTTCAGATTCTTTTGTCCAATGGAGTGATCCCTTGGTGTGGTGCTCTCCCATTTCCCCTAGGGATAGGGCTTCCTGAGAGCCAGACTGCAGTGATTGTTATTGCCCTTCTGGTCTAGTCACCCAACTGGGCAATTGGGCTCTGTACTGGTGCTGGGGAATATCTACAATGAGTCCTGTAATGTTATCTGTCTTCAGGTCTCCCAGTTGTGGATACCAGCACCTGCTTTGGTGGAGGTGGTAGGCAAGTGAAGTGGACTTTGTGGGAGTCCTCGGTTGTAGTTTTGTTTAGTGTGCTGGTTTTCTTGAATGCTGGTTATGCTAGCAGTGAATCTGTCACATGAACAGAGTCAGGACCTCTGGTTAGCAAGGATATTGTTTTTACCTTCTTTGAAGCAGGGTTGTTCTGTTATGAGCTGCTGTAATGATTAGAGTTGGTTGGCCTTTAGCCAGAAAGTGGTGCTTTCAAGAGAGCAAAAATGTGTTTTATTTTTGTTCTCATTAGTTTCAAAGCACTTCTTGACTTCTGCCTTATTTACCCCAAAGTCATTGAGGAGCAGGTTGTTGAATTTCCACATGATTGTATAATTTTAAGTGATTTTCTTGGTCTTTTTATTCTTATTGTGCTGTGTTCTGAGACAGTGGTTGATATAATTTTCGTTCTTTTGCATTTGCTGAAGAGTGTTTTATGTTCCATTGCGTGGTCAATTTTAAAGTATGTACTTTGTGGTGATGAGAAGAATGCATTCTTTTGTTTTGGGGTGGAGAGTTCTACAGATGTCTCTCACATCCCTTTGGTCCAGTGTTAAGTGCAGGTCCAGAATATCTTTGTTAATTTTCTGCCTCAATGATCTAATACTGTCAGTGGGTTGTTGAAAACCTCTACTATTATTGTGTGGGATTCTAGGTCTCTTTGAAGGTCTCTAAGAACTTGCTTTATAAATCTGGGTGCTCCTATATTAGGTGCATATATATTTAGTATACTTATGTCTTCTAGTTAAATTGAAACTTTTAATATTATGTATTACCCTTCTTTGTCTTTTTTGATCCTTCTTGGTTTAATATTTGTATTATCAGAAACTAAGATTGCAACTTCTGCTTTTTTCTGTTTTCCAATTCCTGGGTAGATTTTTTTTTTTTCCATTTCTTTATTTCGAGCCTATGGGTGTCATTGCATGTGAGATGGGTCTCTTGAAGACCATACCATTATGTCTTGCTTCTTCATTTAGCTCTTCACTCTGTGCCTTTGAATAGGGGCATTTAGCCCATTTACATCTCAGGTTAGTATTGGTATGTGTGGATTTGATCCAGTCATCATGTTGTTAGCTGTTTATTATACAAACTTGTTCGTGTGGCTACTTTATAGTGTCACTGATCTGTGTACTAGTTTGTTTCGGTAGTGACTGGTAATGATCTTTCCTTTCATATTTAGTGCTTCTTTCAGAAACTCTGTAAGGCAGGTCTGGTAATAACAAATTTCCTCAAAATTTGCTTGTCTAGGAAGGATTATATTTCTCCTTTGCTTATGAAGCTTAGTTTCACTGGATATGAAATTCTTGATTAGAATTTCTTTCCTTTAAGAATGTTGAACCATAGGCCCCTAATCTGTCCCGGCCTGTAGAATTTCTGCTGAGAAGTCTGCTTTTAGTCTGATGGACTTCCCCTTTTTGGTGACCCTTCCTTTCTCTCCAGCTGCCTTTAACGTTTTTTCTTTCCTTTTGGCTTTGGAGAATCTGATGCTCATGTGTCTTGAAGGTGACTTTTTTGTTAAGTATCTTGTGGGGGTTCCTCTAGCTAGGTTGGGGAAGTTCTCATGGATTATATCCTTAAATATATTTTCCAAGTTGCTTCCATTAGCCTCACCTCTTTCAGGGACACCAGTGAATCATAGATTTAGTCTGTTTACATAATCCCACATTTCTTGGAGGTTTTATTAGTTCCTTTTTATTATTTTCTTAATTATTGCTGATTTTCTTATTTCAGAAAACCAGTCTTCAAGCTCTGAGATTATTTCCTCAGCTTGGTTACTCTGATATTAATAGCTGCAATTGCATTATGAAATTCTTACAGTATGTTTTTCAGCTCTATCATGTCAATTATATTCTTTTCTATACTGGCTATTTTGTCTGTCAGCTCCTGTATCATTTTATGGTCATTCTTAACTTCCTAAGAATTGGGATTCAATGTTCTCCTAAATCTTCATGATCTTTGTTCCTATTGGATTGGGTTTTAATGTTCTCCTGAATCTCAATGATCTTCGTTCCTATCCATATTCTGAACTATATTTCTGTCATTTCAGCCATCTCAGCCCAGTTAAGAGCCCTTGCTGGGGAACTACTGTGATTGTTTAGAGAAAAGAAGGCACTCTGCCTTTGAGTGTCAGAGTTCATGTGCTGCTGTTTCCTCATTCTTGTTGGCTGATGTTCCTTCAGCCTTTGAAGTTGTTATCTTTTGGATGGGTGTTTTTTCTTTTATCCTATTTGATATCTTTGGGGGTTTGATTGTGGTATAAGGTAAGTTCAATCGACTGGCTTCAAATAAATATTAAAGTAGCTCTGTTGGCACCAAAAGTCCTAGAATCCTTTGGTTCCAAAGATCCCCTTGATTAAGATTTCACATCTTAAGACTGACTTATTTAGGCCAGCATCTTGTAGCTGTCACTCAATTGTCCCCTAGGATTTTCATGAACTCTTTTGAGATTTCACTGAATATTAATGCTTTCTCACTTTTCAATTACATTTCATTAGTTAGAAAACATTTTCATACAAATTATTTTACATTTTTCTCCTGCTTCATCAAAGCACTATGTGCTTAAAATGTCTTTAGGTATACTTGAAGACTATAAAAGACCACTATAATTTCCTAGATTTTTATCTAAATTCTTGGCTAGGAAATATCTCACATTCTCCATATCCTTCAAACATTTACAGATTTTCCATCTCAGAATTCTTTACAAGGTTACTTTTAAAGGTAAATTTTGGCTACATATTTCCAAGAAGCGAGGATGCATCAACTAAAATATTAGTGTGTTTTGCATAATATATGGTCTTATTTTTATTAAGTGTGGTAAAACATATAATTTTGCTTTGAAAACTAGTTACCTAGGAAGCATATTCCTCAAAATTTTAGTTTTCCACACTGTGCTTGCTAAGGGTATTACACACTCAGTTCACAGAAGTTGATTATTCAAACCAAGCAGCATCAGTTTATCAATTAAAGTGCCCCATCTTGGATAGTGATAGAATGCCCTTAATGAGCACATGCATTAGAGCGACTAAAGGTAAATAGCTCTATTTCAAAATACTGCCTCCCTGTATGAGTAACTCATAAAATAGATATCACAGCCAATGAACAGCAGTACCACTGTACACTGACTTTTGACTTTCAACTCAAATACACGCAAATCAGGAAAAGCATAGTGAGGGAACATAGCTAACTTGTAAACATAATCCTTTCCCCAATTACTTTACCTGCCCACTGAAAAACTATTATGAAACTAACTGGAAAAGCACCTAAGCCTAAGCAGGATGAGTGACAATGCTGACATCACTGGTGTTTGTTTGATAATCAAATTGACATTTATGGTGGGGCTGGAGAAATGCAGCAAAACATTTTCACCATAACTGAGGTCAACTA
This sequence comes from Cebus imitator, assembly GCF_001604975.1. Lineage (NCBI taxonomy): Eukaryota > Metazoa > Chordata > Mammalia > Primates > Cebidae > Cebus > Cebus imitator. The sequence continues at coordinate 701,049 of NW_016107961.1, read as the reverse complement.
TCAGGAGAGAGTAAGTAGAAAGCAGGCACTATCAGCTATTAGATCTAGGACTGTCTTCTCTCTTCTGGCTATCTATAGCCAAGATCTTTCAGCAGTCTCTAGACACAAGTTCTCAATGAACTGTTTTCTAGAGATTTTTTTTTTCAGACAGAGTCTTGCTCTGTTGCCCAAATAGGAGTGCAGTGGCAGGATCTTGGCTCACTGCAACCTCTGCCTCCTGGGTTCAAGCAATTCTCCTGTCCTCAAGCTATTCTCATGCCTCAGCCTCCCGAGTAGTTGGAATTACAGGCATGTGCCACCAAGCCCAGCTAATTTTTGTATTTTTAATGGAGATGTGGTTTCACTATGTTGGACAGGCTGGTCTTGAACTCCTGACCCCAAGTGATTCACTGGCCTCAGCCTCCCAAAGTACTGGTATTAGAGGCATAAGGCAGTGAGCCTAGCCTTTCCTTAGTGATTCAAAGCACCAAAGTGGTCCACCAGTCAAAGTGGGGACTAACAGTAATTGGTGATAGCTAGAGTTTTAGCCTCAGACTCATCTTGCATTTGTAGTGTGCCTTACGTGTCCATGTGTATGACCCTGTGGTCGCATCCCCTGTTCCTGAAAATGTAATTGCAATTTGACATGCCCAGCTCTTGGCATAATCCCCACATTGGCTTCCAAGTCCCACACACAAATAGATGAAGAGAAAGTGGAAAGAATAAGTTCAGGAAAATTTGGTCGTTGCCAAAACATCAACAGTTTACAAATAGTACATTCTATAGAACTGTCTAAGTCAATTATGCTTTAAAATATGGAATTTAGAAATTACTTCATAAAACTAGAGCCAATTAGATACTTAGACCTTTATCATTTCTGTGCCATGAAGTATCTGCCAGCATTTGATCATTACATTGTCGATGACAACTTCAATGTGATCTCTGCTATTCATCCCCTGAAGATAACTAACTTCTCTAATTTTTGTTCTTCCTTCTCTTTGTTAGACATTCTGTATTTTAAATAAGTCTATTAGCTTGTGGCCTTCAGAAATAGGCTCACTTATTAAACTTTGACCATTGACTTTCTAGACCCATATACATTACTATCGATGAGACCGTGAGCCAAACTAATTGTGTCCCTTCACTCAAAGAAAAGAATAAGTGGTAATATAGAGAGTTGCTTACTATCACTCTCAGCAGTTCTTTAAATGACCACATAACCATTTTGCTTTGAAGAATAAGAATGTTTCTTAGTTTCACTATATGAGGGGTACTTAATAGCTTTTCAATAGAATGTACATGCAATTGGTTTAAAAATTTGGCACATTGGAAACCATGTAGAACCAAATTCCTGGGGGAAAATGTGCTGCTTTGAAATATTGTGGCAATATTCTTTAAAAACATTTCATCTTTGACCCTCAGGAAGATTCAAGTAAATTGAGAAAGAGATTTATTTTTTTCAATTTAAAGCCATATGTTATGTAAAAAACAGAATTTGAAAAACATAAAAGTTTATGAGAAATAGGATATCCTATGTAGCATTCTCTTCAAGGGAAGCCTGTATATAAGAAGATAGTTACATTAATAACTTTTTTTCATTTTTTAAAGGAAATAAATTATGTTAGCACATGTATATTATCTCAGTTCCTTTTGTATGTTCACATCTACTAACAACAGAATTTTATTGTTAGAGCATAGCCATGAGTTAAAATTGAAAATAAAAACTAGCAATTAGAATTACTAGCTTTACTGTACAGGGATTTCTTTATTTTCATATATCATATATTCCTTAAAAACATAAAAATACTTTAAAAATTATTAGATATTATAAGGATAAAACTTTCATTCAAAGAGCTAAAAAGTACTATAAAAATCAAATTATTTGTTATCTTTCCAAAACCATCTTTTCTAACATATAGCCTCCATATTTCATACATCATCTCTAATTTTGTTATTTTCCTTCACATATAAACTCAGTGTATATAAACTTGAGCTTAGGTTCAATGACTGCGAGTTTAATACTAACAATTCGACACATTAAGCGTTTAGCTAATAATTTCCAACTCTGTCTGCATTATTTTAATTTTGTGAGACTACGCATTTTAGTAATAATATAAATACCTTAACTTTTATTATTCCTCATGTTTCCTTTAAAAGTGGGTAAAATAAAATGTTTAGCTAGTCATAAACTTTGCTACCACCAATAGTTAATATTCCCACTATTAAAATTTTCTAAGAGCTTCATTTATGTAACGGCTATATAAAACGTTTTTATATGAATTATTCCATTTAACACTGCAATACTATGAGATTCCACAATTATTCCCATTTGAAACTGAAGCTTAGCAAGTTAAAGTCATCTGAGTATGATTCATAGCTAGTAAGCAAAGGAACAATTTAAAAAGATGGCATAATGGTTGGTCAAATCTGTGTAATATTTTCAAAAATATATTGTCTAGCTGATGCACTGAAAATGTGAATTTAGTATAAATAAGGCAGTGTAGAGATGCTTATGCTGATTATATAAATGTTGATTATAAGAATGTTGAATTATGAGAGTTGAGTGCTGTGTATTTTCTTAAATAACTATAACATGTTACTTCATAGACTGATATGTATTCTTAGTCTGAATATTAGCTCTGGCAAAATTTAACATAATAATTCAGCTCCCAAATTTTAGAGTTAAGGAGGTTGCTTTATCCTCTGAGGAGCCTTCAGAACACTTTGAATACATTGAATTTGAATGTATCAGATTTATATTTTAGAAATCTAACCCTAAAGGCAATTGAATAAAGACACAAGGAGAAATACATGAATATAAACAAATGTAATTTGGTGCAAGGTAGACAATTATTATTATTTAAAACAATACAGCAGAGGGAAAACAGAGAGTGGAAGAATTAATTCCATCAGGGAGATTTTGGGAAGACCAATAAGATAGTCATTAAAATGACTTTCATAAATGAAAAACAAGTAATAGAGGAGGAAAGGCAAACAAGAAAGACAGTAGAGCATTCATTTACTTAGCAAATAGTTACTAAGTGCTACTAGGTTCTGGGCACTGTGGTAAATATTGGGGGTGTAATTTGGGGCAAAAACAAAAATGTTTTATACCTTTGAAGAGTTTATATCTAGGGGGGTCAGACATTAATTAGACAGTAACTAAAACTAAATGTAAAACGGCATGTGTAGCAAGCCCTGTAAATGAGAGCTACACAATGCTGAGACTCTCCAACAAAGAGTTTTCGGTGGTAGGATCAGGGAGATCAGGGAATTCTTCCATGAGGAAGCAACACTTAAGCTGTGACCAGGAGGATTAAAAAGGGTTAATTAGGTAAGCAGTGGAGGGAGAGTGTCTGACAATGTGGACAGCTTACTGTGTACCAGATGTTTACTAAATGTCTTTGATATAACAAACTCTTTTCATTTTCAGAATAACTCTATGATATAGATTCTGTTACTATCCCCATTTTACAAATATTAAAACTATGGTCTTCAGAGAATTTTAAGGTTAACCAGCTTGTAAAGGGTACACCTGGCATTTGAACCCATACATTCTGTTTCAGTGTTTCTGTTATCTCTGTTCTTATTATACCAACTTTCCAGGTAAATTTTAGAATTTGTCTTACCCAGTTTTTCACTACCTGAATCTTCTAGGCAAACAAAGAGTATATTGAGATTATTAGTAAGGTTAAGTGAAAAAAAATCTGTGTTAAGAAATGGAGAGTTTGTCTTAGATATTCGAAATCTCACTCACCTAAAATATATTATGCCATGTTGTGTTGTTTTATCAAAGTAATGAAGTCACGACTTGAACAATTTGGCTAAAAATGAGGGCCTATCATCTTGGTATGCACATGCAATATTTATGTCAATTAAAATATTCTAAGTGCTCAATAGTACATTTTTGAAATAAACATTAACATTTTCAATATAATATGTCAAACATCATTTTTTTATAAATTCATTTTATTTTACCTCTAGATGGATTGCTCCAAACATAAGAAACTGTCCAAACCAAATGTAAATATAGTGTCAAATTAAATTAGAAATTTGAACGCCTTTATTTAAAATGCATACAGATTTATGCATGATTTGCCAAAGATGTTCTCACTTTCAAAGTATTCTGATGTATGTATGTGTAGTATAATGTAAATAATTGCTAGTATTTTTTCCTTGAATTTGATGTTTCAATCATATCCCTATATTCAAAGCTCAGTTATTTATTTATGCTGTCTATAACCAAATCCCTGATTGCAGTAGGTTCAAATCTCTCTCCTTGGTCTTTTAAAATTGATATATTTTACATATGTGTTTGTATAATGTTAAAACTTAAACTTATTAGACCTAAAACTCCCCTTTTGTAACATACATTTTGAAATGAGCACTCTCATAGATAATATAACTTACCTATATTCATGATTACCAAATGTATATAAATATACATTAAATTTTTTAAACAATGAATAATAAAATAATCGGTATTTAGAGATATAAGTTCTCAGGTAGCTACACTTGCAATAGTGCACCTACTCAGGAAGGCATAATAAAGAAGTCAGATTCTTTTTCTTTTTTTTAATTATCGTACTTTAAGTTCTGGGGTACATGTGCAGAAGATGCAGGTTTGTTACACAAGTATACACATGCTGCACATTCTTATAGCTATCTATAGAATCACCATGAATAAGACAACAGCAGTAAATGCAGACTGATAGAAGCAGTGCATTAGCTACTGAAATATCTACTATAAGCAGCAAGCATTCCCACTGATGGTATGATTTGTCAAAGTGGAAAACACATCTTTGTAAAACTGAAAATAAAATTTTTCTTCAGTATACATTGCAACTGTGATTCTCAAATATCCAGTGTATATTAAAGCTCTAAAAAACTTGATTTGTAAAACCAAGTTGGGTTATGCTCAAATAAATATAAAGGAGGATTTCACCTATGTGAATGACCAATAGAATATTTTGAAATTGTGCAATGTAGGATAAAATTATGTGATTTATAAAATCTGTCCTGCAAATGGCTGGATAGCCAACATCTCAGTCCCACCCAACAAATAGCAGTAAAGTCTCATAGTCATTGTGACAGCCCAAAATACTTCCCCATATTTGTTTTTTCTAACTTTTAAGTTCAGGTGTACATGTGCAGATTTATTAGACAGATAAACTTGTGTCATGGGAGTTTGCTGTATGAATTATTTCACTACCCAGGGATTAAGCCTAGTACTCATTAGTTATTTTTCCTGATTATCTCTTTCTTTCCACCCTCAACCCTCCAATAGGCCCAAGTGTTGTGTTGTTCCCCTCTATGTGTCAATGTGTTCTTATTATTTAGCTCCCACTTACAAGTGAGAATATGTGGTATTTGGTTTTCTGTTCCTGTGTTAGTTTGCCAAAAATAATGGCCTCAGCTCAATTTATGTCCCTGCAAAGGACATAATCTCATTCATTTATGGCTGCATAGTATTCCATGGTATACACATTACCATATATTTTTTATCCAATCTATCATTTCTAGGCATTTAGGTTGATTCCACATTTTTGCTATTGTAAATAGTGCTACAGTGAACATATGCGTGCATGTGTTTTTGTAATAGAATGATTTATATTCCTTTGGGTATATGCCCAGGGCAAAGGACATGAACAGACTTCCACACATTTCCAAAGCAATCTGTGGAGGATCATAATGGCATTGTTATAAGAACCAGTGGTCTAAAGCATCTTATCTGTTTGTGTGACTCAAATTCACTGAAAAACTGCTTAGACCATGTTTTTGACTGAGGGGTGAAGTTCTTGCAATGAATGTAATCAAGAGTTTGAAAATAACCTTCCATATGTGCTTTATAGTTCATGAGAATTTACGTCTCAAGAAAGGGCATAAAAGCAAAGTTAAATTTATGGGTTTAAGTATCCTTTTAGCTCTTACACAAGTGAGCAAAAGTAAAGCATTAATTAAAAATAGCTTCTAGTGAGGCAGTTTCTTTTATATCTGAACCTTACTTTGAAATACATTTACTATCCTTTTTATCACCTGAAGCTTCCATTCCAATCTACTTGCTTGCAATGTTCAATTTCATTTCATGGCACTTTTAATCTTAATTAAATTTTTGCAACTGAGTTGGTCTTTTCTTTAAAGCAAAGCATTGCTTTCAATCAATCTAATTTTCATATGGAAAGGAGCTGGCAAGATTTTTTCTTCTCATTTTTGGAAAGGAAACACTCTTTGCCAATAAACAAATTAACAAATAAATAAATACTAATTTTCTATGTCTATGTTTAAGGGGAAAAATAATTTGTAGCGATCTGAATGTATTTGAGCTTGGAGGAAAAGTACACTTCCATCCCTTGAGATGTGACCTAATCTTAGGGCCCTCTATTTTATCAGATTCTAGACAATGAAAAAATATAATTCATCTTGAATCAAAACTACTTATAATTATTCAGCTTTATGATTCTTCTACCATTTATGTAAGAAACTATGTACAATTTATATGATCTATATATTCCATACTTATATATACAGCCATATACTGTATAATGGATACAAAAATAATACTGAACTTAATAAGGTAATTCTTGTCTCTATATTTACTTTTGTTCACCAGAGGAAGTAAAGTTCTTTTTCTACTTCTAATTGTTTCTATAATTTTGTAGCAGTTGGCAACTACCAATTGGCACAGTAAGAGGAAAAGCCATAGACAAACAGGACTCTCTCTGCCACAGTTATTCCAGACTGTTTTTCTTTCCCCATATTTCAATCATCAAACATGCCAGAGTGGACTTCACCCAGTTCCAAAAATAATCCATTAAGCAAATCTGTCCTCAGTATAGTGTCACTGTCCATCCAGTTGTACAAGCCAGAAACCAAGTCATTCTTGACACTTCTCCTTCCTCTCTAAATTCAATTCACAAAGTCCTGGGAATTTTGCCTGCTGAAAAGCCTTCAGATCCACTTGAACCTCCATCCTTTGCAGCAGCGGCCTTGTCTAAATTACCATCACCTCTCACTTGGCATGACACAAGGCCCTGAAATGGCCCTTTTGTATTTATGCTGCTCCCCCAACTCTCTCCCTACAGTATTTTCAAAATGAATATCTAAAAAAACGTGATCCCTCTGTTTAAAATGTTTCAATATGTTACATTTCCTTTAGAAAGAAAGAGAAAGAGAGAGAGAGAGAGAGAGAGGAAGGGGAAGGGAGGAAGGGAGGAAGGGAGGAGGGAAGGAGGGAAAAAGGGAGGAGGGAGAAGGGAGAGAAGGGAAGGGAGAAGGGAGGGAAGAGAGTCCTTCATGTGGACTACATAGCTTGTATCCATGCTCCTTATCTGCCTTTCCTGCCTGACCCCATTACACCCTGCTTCTTAATACCTTTGCTTGTTTGACGTTGGCTTATTTCGGGTCCTCATTTTAGAAACACTACCTCTAGACCTTGGATCATGTCATTTCTTCTGCCTGAAATTCTCCTCCTTACCTGGAAAGATGGTATAATAAGAACAGAAATAACAGAAGCACTGAAACAGAATGTATGGGTTCACATGCCAGGTGTACTCTTTACTAGCTGGATAACCTTAAATTCTCTGAAAAACATAATTTTAGTATCTGCAAAATGGGGATAGTAACAGAGTCTGTATCATAGAGTAATTCTGAAAATTAAAAGATTTGTTATATCAAAGGCATTTAGTAAACATCTGGTAGAGAGTAAGCTGTCCACATTGTCAGACACCATCCCTCCACTCTTTACCTAATTAATCCTTATTAATCCTCCAGGTCACAGCTTAAGTGTTGCTTCCTCATGGAAGAATTCCCTGATCTCCCTGATCCTACCACAGAAAACTCTTTGTCGGAGAGTCTCAGCATTGTGTAGCTCTCATTCACAGGGCTTGCTACACATGCAGTTTTACATTTAGTTTTAGTCACTGTCTGGTTACTGTCTGACTCCCCTAGATATAAACTCTTCAAAGGCATAAAACATTTTTGTTTTTGCCCCAAATTTACCCAACATTTACCACAGTACCCAGAACCTAGTAGCACTTAGTAACTATTTGCTAAGTAAATGAATGTTCTACTGTCTTTCTTGTTTGCCTTTCCTCCCCTATTACTTGTTTTTCATTTATGAAAGTCATTTTAATGACTATCTTATTTATTGGTCTTCCCAAAATCTCCCTGATGGAATTAATTCTTCCACTCTCTGTTCTCCCTCTGCTGTATTATTTCAAATAATAATAATCGTCTGCCTTGCACCAAATTACATTTGTTTATATTCATGTATTTCTCCTTGTGCCTTTATTCAATTACCATTAGGTTCAGATTTCTAAAATATAAATCTCATATATTCAAATTCAATGTATTCAAAGCTTTCTGAAGACTTCTCAGAGGGAAAATTCAACCTCCTTAACCTGATATACATATAATTTACAACCTGATCCCAGCCAATTTTTTCCAGCCTCATATCATATTATACTATCCCAACCCTAAAGTCAGCTTTAGGCAGGAGGTCTTTATGCAGAACAGAGGGTACCTGCTACTTTTATGGAGAAGCATGACCATCACATCTCATAGTCAGGAAAAACAAACAAGCAATAATCCCCAAATAAGTTAAAAAAAAAAAAAAGCATTTTTAAAAAGCAGAGTTGCCCTGTCTAGTTCTAGTCTCAAAAATAAGTGAAACCTTAAGCCTTTCCCTATACTGACTCCCTAAAAAAAACAAAGTTTTTTTGCAATACTGATGTCCAAAAGGTAGATGTGTGTGTGTCTACAATGTTTATGAATATAGTAATTATGACAAAACTTACTGTTCTCCACCATGAACTGTCAGTGTAGCAGAATGTTTTCAGTTCTTTGCCCTCCCTCCAACCTTTCTTTCTGACATGTATCTTTTCAGTCTCACCCAGTGGAGGTGAGTATGCATCCCCACACTATTGGCTTGGGGCTTCACCACGTCCACATAATTTGTTTTGACCAATGGGATGTAAGTGAAAGTGACAGCTTGCTAGTTTAGGTCCTGGTCCTTGAGAGACATCAGTTTTATCTATTCACCCCTGAGCTCCTGTCATCACCTGAGAATAGGCCCCAGCTAGCTCACTGGACCAAGAAACACAGGATTCGAGACACTTAGAATAGGCTTCAGACCAACTGTAAGGTTGGAGCCACCAGTCAAATCCTGACTAGAACTAATACACCTCAGCTGACCTACTTATATGCTTGTTAAGCCAGTAGGTTTTGTAGTTGTTTGTTACACAGCATTTTGAAAAGGGCTGGCTAATAAACATGGTGACCTTAGTAATCTTGTGAAGAGTGTTTCCTTTAAAAAATCACTTTATATTTAGGTTTTTGAGTCAGTATTTCCAAAGCCTGATCTTTCTTGCAATCTTAGCAATTAAACATTTTCCAAATGCTTTATCACTGAATCATCCTTGACCAGAGAAATCCATTAAACTGTATTCAAAATCAGTTTTTAATAACTGAGGGAGCAATTTATTCCTGAGTCAAGCTTGCCCATCTGATGTTCTCTTCTTGGGATGAGTATCTCCCAAGAGTCTCCTGAATTCTTTACCTAAATAGATTTCTAGCAGGCTGCTGCTCTACCATTTCACCAATTTCAGACCACATACATTGAGGTTGGAATATATTTTTCTCCCTTTTCACATTATGCAGTTCAGTTACTTAGAATGTCATTCCCTCTCTTGTTTAGTCAGCATAGTGCTAGGCATACCACAAGGCCCAGATTCTTAGTATGCTTATCACCAGTCTCTAACAAGATCAAGCCTAGTATCAATTGAAATACTGATGTCTGTAAAGTGTGTGTGTGTGTGTGTGTGTGTGTGTGTGTGTGTGTGTGTGTGTGTGTGTCTACAATGTTTATGGAGAAGGCAATCATGACAAAAATTACCGTTCTCCACTATTTCTCCACATATGAAGAAAATCAATGTTCTCCACACATTTCTGTCTTCCTTGCAAGACTATATATTTCTCAGGTACATAGACTCTGTGTCTCCAGCACCAAACAGTGCCTCCACATGGTCCATTTGCAGTAAAATTTACTTAATTAAACTAAATTAAATGGTATCTTATATATGTCTTTCCCAATAAAGTATCAAAACCTAAATCTTCTTTGTATTCATCCATGGTATCTAATAAAATGCTCTGGGCATAATAATATTTAATAAATGTTTGGTGAATTAAACTTCACTGAATTTCTGGTTCATATGATTGACAAATGTGATGGTTAATACTGAGTGTCAACTTGATTGGATTGAAGGATGCAAGTATTGGTCCTGGGTGTGTCTGTGATGGTATTGCCAAAGGAGATTAACATTTGAGTCAGTGGGCTGAGGAAAGCATACTCACCCTTAATTGGGTAGACACCATCTAATCAGCTGCCAGAGAATATAAATCAGGCAGAAAAACATGAAGCAATGACACAGGCCTGGCCTTCCAGCCTACATCTTTCTCCCATGCATCCCATGAATGCTTCCTGTCCTAGAAAATTAGAATCCAAGTTCTTCAATTCTGGGACTCAGACTGGCTTTCCTGGCTCCTTAGCTTGTAGACAGTCTATTAGGGAACCTTGTGGTCGTGTAAGTTAATACTTAATAAATTCGCCTTTGTGTCTGTGTGTATATATAGTGTATATACCCAAAATCTGTATTAGTATTATATATTCTATTAGTTCTGTTCCTCTAAGAGAACTCTGACTAATACAGATTTTGGTACCAGGAGTGGTTCTACAGAAACAGAATATTAAGGATGGAGGTGATGGGGAGGAAGGCAGCAAATCACACTGCCATGTGTGTTCCTATGCAACAATTTTGCATGTTCTTCACATGTATCCCAAAACCTAAAATGCAATAAAATAAATAAATGGGAAAAAAAAAGGATGGAATTCTTTCATTGGTTTTGGGGTTTCTGGAGTTGGCTGCTTAATATGATTAGACCCCAAAATGCTAAGGACTCTACTTCTAATCATATGGAGCACACTGATAATCTTTGGTGGAAACTGTTTAGAGAGTTATGAAAAAAAATGCATTTGACACTCCTGATTCACTGCACGTGAGAAGCAAGGAGTTTAGTGACTGTATATATAATACCTTTGACCATATGTGGAGAACCAAGGAATATAATGAAACTGGTTGGTTGCTCCTAAGTTCAGTGGACAAAGTAAGGAGAGAAAATGATGAACTCAGGGATGCTGTCTCCTGGCTTCAAAAGCAGATGCTGAGCCTCAAATCTGCTAAGATTGACTTAACTGAGAGTTTTCTTTTCTGTAGAGAAAGAGCTGAAATTATGGAAAAACAGTCACAAGTTCTTCTCATGCAAGTGGCTGACCTGCAGTGAAAGATACCTGCACAGCTTCACCAAGTGTCTACTGTTAAAGTAAGGACATTGATTGGAAAAGAATGGGACACTGCAACTTGGAATGAGAAAATGTGGGAGGACCCTGATTAAGCTAGGGATACTGAGTTTGTAAACTCTGATGAATCTATTTTGTCAGATGGAACAGCTTTCCCATCCCCCCAGGAGTGGCAACATTTGCTCCCTCACTCATGCTGCCATAAGCCTTTCCATATTTGTCTAAGAGGATAAACCCTGTGCTGCCTGAGGCAACAGTTGCTAGCCAAGATAATATTGATTCTCCTCAGAAGCCACCTCCAAAACCTCTCTTTGCTTCTAGATCTGTAACTAAAGTCCCAGTGGGACCCTAGAAGTGAGGTTGAGAGTGTGACCCATGAGAATGTGTGCTACCCTCAAAAAGAACTGTTTAAATTCTCTAACTTATATAAACCACAATCTGGAGAACAGGCATGGGAATGGATATTAACGGTATGGGATAATGAAGGAAGGAATATAGAGTTGGATCAGGCTGAGTTTATTGATTTGAGTCTACCAAGTAGAGACTCTGCTTTTAATGTTGCAGTTCAGGTGCTACAAAAGGTTCTAATCATTTATTTGGTTGGTTAGCTGAAATATGGATTAAAAGATGGCCCACTGTGAGGGAGCTAGAAATGCCCAATCCCCCTTAGTTTAATGTAAAGGAAGGGATCCACAGGTTTAGAGAGATTGGGATGCTGGAGTGGATTAGTCACTTTAGACCTGCTCATTCCAGCTGGGAGGGTCCAGAAGATACAATCTTGACAAATGCCTTGCAAAATAGATTTGTGAGGGCAGCACCTGCATCTTTGAAGAGCCCTGTAATTGCTTTTCTCTGTATGTCATATCTAATGGTGGGAACCACAGTCACTCAACTACAAAATTTAAATACAGTGGGAATAATTTGATCCCAAGGTGGCAGGGGCCAAGTAGCAGTATTCAACCATCAAAGGCAAGATGGACGTAGCTACAATAATGGAGAGCAGAGGCAAAGTAGCAATCAGAATAGTCTTGCTCATGTAGGACTCTGGCATTGGCTAACTAATCATGGTGTTCCTAGAAGTGAAATTGATGGGAATCCTACTGCATTTCTACTTAAATTATACAAACAGAAAACATCTAGGCTGAATGGACAAAAGATTAACTTGAATTATTAAAAACAGAGAATCATGGCCTTTCAATAAATTTTCAGACTTGAGCCAGTTTACAGACCCAGAACCCCGAGAATGAAGGGGAGGCCAGGTCCCATTGAGGAAGGACCCCACTACATTACCAACAATTTTTGCAGTTAATCTTTCTCCCATCCTTCCCCAAGGAGACTTCTGGCCTTTTACCCGGGTAACCATGCATTGGGGAAAGGGAAATCATCAGATATTTCAGGGACTACTGGACACTGGCTCTGAGCTGATGTTGATTCCAGGGGACCCAAAACATCATTTTGGTCCTCCAGTTAAAGTAGGGACTTATGGAGGTCAGGTAACTTATGGAGTTTTAGCTCAGGTTCAACTTATAGTGGGTCCAGTGGGTCCCTGGACTCACTGTGGTCATTTCCCCAGTGCCAGAAAACATAATTGGCATAGACATACTTAGCAGCTGGTGGAACCCCCACATTGGCTCCCTGACTGGTAGGGTAAGGGCCATTATGGTGGAAAAGGCCAAATGGAAGACATTAAAGCAGCCCCTCCCCTGGAAGGACTGCGGAGATTAGTGCCACCATCAAGGACTTGAAAAATGCAGGGGTGGTGATTCCCACCACATCTCTGTTCAACTCTCCCATTTGGTCTGTGCAGAAGACAGATGAATCTTGGGAGAATGACAGTAGATTATTGTAAGCTTAACCAAGTGGTCACTCCAATTATGGCTGCTGTACCAGATGTGGTTTCATTGCTTGAGCAAATTAACACATCTCCTGGTACCTAGTATGTAGCCATTGACTTGGCAAATGTGTTTTTCTCCATTCCTTTCCATAAGGCGCACCAGAAGAAATTTGCCTTCAGCTGGAAAGGCCAGCAATACACCTTCATTGTCCTACCTCAGGGGTATATCAACTTTCCAACTTTGTGTCATAATTTTTTTTGGATAAAATTTGATCACTTTTCACTTCCTCAAGATATCACACTGGTCCCTACATTGATGACATTATGCTCATTGGATCCAGTGAGAAAGAAGTGACAAACATATTGAACTTATTGGTGAGACATTTGCATGCCTGAGGATGGGAAATAAGTCTGACTAAATTCCAGGGAACTTCTACCTCAGTAAAATTTCTAGGGGTCCAGTGGTGTGGGGCCTGTTGAGATATTCCTTCTAAGGCAAAGGATAAGTTGCTGCATTTGGCCCTACCTACAATGAAGAAAAAGGCACAATGCCTAGTGGGCCTATTTGGATTTTGGAGGCAACGCATTCTTCATTTGGGTATGTTGCTCTGGCCCATTTATCAAGTGACTCAAATGGCTGCCAGTTTTGAGTAGAGTTCAGAACAGGAGAAGGCTCTACAACAGGTCCAGGGTGCTGTGCAAGCTGCTCTGTCTCTTGGGCCAAATGACCCAGCAGATCCAATGGTGTTTGAGGTGTCAGTGGCAGGTTGGGATGCTTTTTGGAGCCTTTGGAAGACCCCCATAGCTAAATCACTGCAGAGGCCTCTAGGATTTTGAAGCAAGGCCCTGCCATCTTCTGCAGATAACTACTCTCCTTTTGGGAGACAGCTCTTGCTCCATTACTAGGCTTTGGTGGAAATTGAATGTTTGGCTATGAGTCATCAAGTCACCCTGATACCACTACTTATCATGAACTGGGTGCTTTCTGACCCATCTAGCCATAAAGTGGATCATGCACAGCAGCATTCCATCATCAAATGGAAGTGGTATATATGTGATGGAGCTTGAGCAGGTCCTGAAGGCACAAGTAAATTACATCAGGAAGTAGCTCAAATGCCCATGGTCTCCACTCCTGCCACCCTGCCTTCTCTACCCCAGCTTGCACTGATGGCCTCATGGGAAGTTCCCTATGATCAGTTGACAGAGAAAGAGAACAGGGACAGGTTCACAGATGATTCTGCACAATATTCAGGCACTACCTGAAAGTGGACGGCTGTAGAACTACAGCCCCTTTCTGGGAAATCCCTGAAGGACAGTGGTGAAGATAAATCTTTCCAGTGGGCAGTACTTCAAGCAGTTCACTGGTTGTGCACTTTGCATGGAAGGAGAAATGGCCATATGTGCAATTATATACTGATTCATGGCCTGTAGCCAATAGTTTGGCTGGATGGCCAGGGACTTGGGAGAAGCATGATTGAAAAATTGGTGACAAAGAAATCTGGGGAAGAGGTATGTGGATGGACATCTCTGACAGGTCAAAAACTGAAGATATTTGTATCTTATGTGAATGTTCACCAACTGGTGACCTAAGCAGAGAAGAATTTTAATAATCAAGTAGACAGGGGACCTGTTCTGTGGATACCACTAAGCCTCTTTCCCCAGCCATCCCTGTTATCATCCAATAGGTCCATGCACAAGTTAGCCATGGTGGTAGGGATGGAGGGTATACATGGCTCAGCAAAATGGACTTCCACTCACCAAGGGTGACCTGGCAATGGCCACTGCTGAGTGCGCAATTTGCCAGCAGCAGGGAACAACAATGAACCCTTGATATGGCATCATTCTCTGGGCTGATCCACCAGCTACCTGCTGGCAGGTTGATTATATTGAACCCATTTCATCACAGAAAGGGCAGATGTTTGTCCTCACTGGAACAGACACTTACTTTTGATATGGGTTTGCCCATCCTGCATAAAATGCTTCTGCCAAGACTACCATCCTTGGACTTACAGAATGCCTTATCCACCATCATGGTATTCTACACATCATTGCCTTTGAGCATGGCACTCACTTTATGACTAAAGAAGTGTGGTAGTGGGCTCATGTTCATGGAATCTACAGGTCTTACCCTGTTCCCCAACATCCTGAAGCAGCTGGATTGACATTAACAGTGGAATGGCCTTTTGAAGTCACAATTATAATGGCAACTAGATGACACTACTTTGCAGAGCTGGGGCAAAGTTCTCCAGGAGGCCGGGTATGCTCTGAATCAGTGTCCAATATATGATACCATTTCTCCCATAGCTAGGATTTATGGGTCAGGAATCAAGGGGTGAAAGTGGAAGTAGCATCACTCATCATCGCCTGTAGTGATCCAATAGCAAAATGTTTGCTTCCTGTTCCCATGACATTACCTTATGCTGGCCTAGAAGTCTTAGTTCCAGGGGGAGCAACTGGAAGAGATCGATCAGAGTGGTGGGAAAAATTATAAGAAAAATTCAAACCTTCTTAGAAGGCCAGAAGGTTTTGCAAAAGCCTCAGGAGAGCATGATGGCTGAAGGCAGCCTAATCCTCTTACCTTGAGCTAATAGCAAAGAGTAGATAACAAGGGAATGTAGAGGAGTTTATCCAAATAGCTGATTTACTAATGTTGTCCTGATACCAACCTTTGCCCATCCATGTGCATGACTACTGTCTACGTTGGGGGTCGGCAATGTTAATTACCCACTAATGGTGTTTTCTCCAAGCCTTTATCATTAAATCTATACTATACATTAAATCTATATTAT
Source organism: Cebus imitator (assembly GCF_001604975.1). Lineage (NCBI taxonomy): Eukaryota > Metazoa > Chordata > Mammalia > Primates > Cebidae > Cebus > Cebus imitator. The sequence goes on along the minus strand of NW_016107961.1, from coordinate 685,094 downwards.
AAAATAAATATGAGCCTTTCTGGCACATGGGGGCTTCACAGCCAGACTCCCTCTTCATGACTTATGAGCTGGGGGGTCCCCTGGCCATGCTTTCACAAGCAAAACATCTGTGTCTGTGTACCTCTGTCATCAGTCACTCAGATTGAGCCTGCCAGTGAGACTCGGCAGCTGGTGCCCCAAGTGAGGAATGCTGCAATGGATCATAGATTATGACAGAACCCTTGAAAACAAAGGTGAAGAGACTGTGCAGCCAATAAGTCAGTAAGTCATTGGTATCCACTTGGGACTTCCAAGTTTGAGGAAATTGTTCAGGTTAGGGTTTCATCATGAGACAACAGTTATCGGCACAAAAGAAAAAGTGTATAAAAGCTTTGAAACAGCTGTTTAACGCTAGCAGAATCTCATTTTCACAGGCTCAAGTAAGGGACCTAATAAAAACTGTTGTTTCCCATAACCCGTGGTTCCCAGAAGAAGGCACACTAGATGTAGAGCTCTGGGAACAAGTGGGGAGAAACCTTAAACAGCATCATGTGCAAGGGCCATGAATGGGTCCCAATGACATCTCTAATGTTATGGACCTTAGTTGGGGCTGCTCTGGCCCCACTATACACAGAAGACTCTAAAGAGGGGAGGGAGAAGGAAACATCACCTAACTTACTGCCTTCTCCATCTTTCTCAGCCCCACCATTATAGAGTAAAAGTGGCACAGAGGAGACAGAACTCCTCCCTGAGCCTCCTCCCCCAATAAATTGGAAAAAAGACAAGAGATATGCTACAGCTATAGGACCCTGTTTTAGGCAAGTGGCATTACAAGGGGAGCTCTTGCCCAGTGATGCAAGATCAACAAGGCAATCAGGTGTATGCTTATAAAAAGATAAGAAAAAGTATCAGAGAAAATGGAGCCGCTAGCCCATTTACAAAAAAATAAATTAATTGAAGCCATAGCAGACAACTTCCATATGAACCCATAGACTCAGTCAATGCTAGCTAAAACAACTTTAGATGCCATTCAATACCTCCTCCAGAGGGTAGAATTTGATGAATTATGTGAATGGCAAACCCTTTTCCAACAATGGCCACTGTGATTACTTCCCTATCCCTGACGTGACTCTTTCAAAATCCTATTTAGGTAGAACAGGGACCTTTAAAGGAAGAGAAATTATAAGAAGCTTATGAATTTGTGAAGGAGCAATTAAAAGCCACCAAATAGAACCATCTGACAGCCTTTGAAATTTGTCCATTTTTGTCATTCCCAAGAAGTCTGGCAAATATAGAGACTTTTGCATGACTTACAGGCTATTCATGCTAATTTGCAGCCTATGGGGCCTCTTCAGCAGGGGGTCCCAACCCCTGCAGCAATTCCTTAAGATGACTTGAAAGACTGCTTTTATACTATTCCCCTTGTAGAACAGGACATAGAAAAATTTGCATTTATAATACTAGTTATCCTACTATGTGTCAGTATCATGGAAATCAGGCTTTTCTCCCCAGTAGAAAAGAATTTCCTAATTGCAAGATTGTTCATTTTGTAGATGATATTTTACTGGCCACCCCAACGGAGCCAGTACTTCTAAGTTTATATGCCTCTGTCCAAAGGAATACATAGTTAAGTGGTTTAGTCATAGCACCTGAAAAAGTACAAATATCCTTTCCTTGGAAATGTAATAGATACATACTAACTTCCTCATCAGTAAGACTTCAAAAAGTTAAATTAAATATTAGCAACTTACATACCTTAAATGATTATCAAAAATTACTAGCTGATATTAACTGGCTTCATCCCATTTGGACATAACTACAGATAAGTTGCAAAACCTGTTTTCTATCTTAAAAGGTAACGCTGTCCTAGATTATCCCAGGTATTTGACCCCTGTAGCAAAAAGGGAAATGGAAGAAATACAGCAAGCTATTTCTCAGGAGCAACTAGATGGCATAGACCCAGGATATTCAGTTCAATTGTTTATTTTTCCCACTAACCATTCTCCAACAAAATTAATAAGACAAATGGCCCCAGCACTGTGCTTCCTAGAATAGGTTGTTTGTTCACACACCAGGAGGAAAACACTATCTCCCTATATCCAGCTAGTTAGTAAAGTCATCTATATGGGCCACAGATGATGCAGTCAGTTGCTACGTCATGACCCTGATGTTATAAGAATTCCTTTGAGTAAAAAGCAATTCGAAGCAGTATTACCCCATCTCTAGATCTTCAGATAGCACTCTCTGATTATGCAGGCTATATAAAGCGTTCTCTTCTTGCTGACAGATTTCAATCAGCTTTAGAAAAGGACTTTGTTGAAAATTCTCAAGACATAAAACCCACAGTTCTATGGAAGGATGTAAATAGTAATAAATTCAGTGGTCCAACTGACTTGCTAACATAGGGAAGAAGATACGATTGTGTTCACACACCATTTGGTCCTCTTTGGATTCCAGCATAATGCATCAAACCATACCACGGTGTAGCTAGGACCCAACCCAGTACCAGAGATGGAGAAAATGACCCTACAAGACCCACAGCTCTGGATGATGCAGCTTCCTCAGATGACACAAGCCCTGGACATTACCTAAGGAATCTGAAGAAGACAACTCAGAAGGCTAAGCAAACCCTACTCCAAACACAAACACCATTCACTCCAGATAATTTGTTCCTTGCTATGCTCTCTGTTGTACATTACAACTCATGTAAGGTATTGATCCTTTTTATTCTCTCACTTCACCTGCAACCTGTACCTGCCACACTCTATAGAGCCCATTTTCTAAATCTGCCTTTTTTTCTGCCTGTTACCCGGGCAGACACCCACTTCCCAGCCTCTAATAACATAACTGCTTGGCTAAGAGGAATTAACATAACCCCAGTAAAGTCCCTCATTAATAGCACACAGTAGACTGAGGTGCCAAGTAACACTACATGTCACTCCTTGATTAGAAAAGAATGTTACTGATTATACTTATTTTTGTTTTATGTTATTTACTAACTCTAGGATGAAAAGCCAGAACACAACTTATAAGCACTGCACCTGGCAAAACTGTTGCTGCATACATATGTACTCTGCAATAAACAGATATTAATGCAAAAACCAGAAAAGGGGGAGATGTAAGAGATTTATTAGGGTGATGAGAAAATTTATTAGAAAGATGCAAACCTTCTTAGAAGGCCAGAAAGTTTTTACAAAAGCCTCAGGAGAGAATGATGTCTGGAGGTAGCCTAATCCTCTCACCTTAAGCTGATAGCTAAGAGCAGATAACAAGGGAATGCAGAGGAGTTTATCTAAATAGCTTATTTACTCATGTTATCCTAATACGGACCTTTGATCATCTGCACACATGACTGTTCTCTATGCAGGAGGTCAGCAATGTTAATTACCCACTAATGGCATTTGCTCCAAGCCTTTGTTATTACATATTAAAATAAATATGAGCCTCTCTGGCATATGAGGGCTTCACCGCCGGACTCCCTCTTCAGGATCTGTGAGTCAGGGGGTCCCCTGGCCATGCTTGCACAGGCAAAACATCTGTGTCTTCATACTTCTGTCATCCATCACTCAGACAGAGTCTGCCAGTCAGACTCAGCAAGGAATGCTGCCACCAGAAGACACAACTATTCCATTAAACTCAAAGTTAAGATTGCCACCTAGACACTTTGGGCTCCCCCTTTCTTTAAATCAACAGACTAAGAAGGGAGTTGCAGTGTTGGCTGGAGTGAGTGACCAAGACTATCAAGATGAAATCAATCTGCTACTCCATAATAGAGGTAAGATAGAGTAGGCATATAGTACAGGAGATCAATTACAGCATCTCTAAGTATTACCATGCCCTGTGAAATGGGAAAAGTATACGGCATCTCTAAGTATTACCATGCCCTGGGTCAATGGGAAAATACAATACCCCAGTCCAAGCAGGACTACAAATGATCCAGATCCCTCAGGAATGAAGATTTGGGTCACTCCACCAGGAAAAAACCCACAGTCCGCTGAGGTGCTTGCTGAAGGCAAAGGGAATACAGAATGGGTAGTAGAAGGTAGTCATCAATACCAGCTATGACCATGGTACCAGCTGCAGAAACGAGGACTGTAACTATCATGAGTATTTCTTCCTCCTTTTTAAAAAATATGTTTGTACATGTATACATTTGTACTGAGAAAATATCTTTCTTTTCTTTTATCATGTGACATAAGATTTATTAACTTTATATCAGCATTTAAGTATTGTTAACTTTATGTGATAATATTTGGGTTGGGGATTCATGCATTTCTGATCGTACAAAGGACAGTTGTATTATGTTAGGCATAATTTTAACTTTATTATTGTAATTATTTGAAGACTGTGTATAATCGTAGGAGATGTGTATGGATTGAAGTTGACAAAGGATGGGCTTGTAATGGTTAATATCTAGTGTCTGCTTGATTGGATTGAAGGATACAAGTATTAATCCTGGATATGTCAGGGTCACAAGGTGTTGCCAAAGGAGTTTAACATTTGAGTCAATGGGCTGGAGAAGGCAGACCCACCCTTAATAGTGTTGGCACCATCTAATCAGCTACCAGTGAATATAAAGCAGGCAGAAAAACATGAAGAGGTGAGAAAAGCCTAGCTTTCCAGGCTACACCTTTCTCCCATGCATCCCATGGATGCTTCCTGCCCTGGAACATCAGACTCCAAGTTCTTCAGTTTTGGGACTCAGGCTGGCTCTCCTTGCTCCTCAGCTTGCAGATAGCCTATTTGTGGGACCTTGTGGTCGTGTAAGTTAATACTTAATAATCTCCCCTTTATAAGAGGAGTTTACTTATATATAAAGGGGGGTATATATAAAAGGGAGTTTACCTATATATAAAGGGGAATATATCTAAAGGGGAGTTATTAAGTATAATGTACCAGATATATAGACATATATAAAGAGATATATGCATATCTATATCTATATATCCTATTAGCTCTCTCCCTCTAAGAGAACCCTGACTAACACAACAAGCCTGCCAAAGTGGATTTTCTTGAAATATAGATGGCTGCCACTGAGACACATTGAAAAATTAGAGCTTTTAGTAAAGATTACAGTAAGTAAGGTTAGCCTAAACATTGGATTAATATTTTAAGAAAATTAATGTGCTCTCCATATAAACATATAAAGAGCATATTATGGACAAATAAAAGGTGGTCTACAATATACAGCTTAATGGACTAGTGGGAATAATTTATGGTTTGATCTTGTTAAAGGAGATATCTTAGCCAACTTAAATTTAACAGTGTTTAATTGAGCAAAGAACAATTTGTGAATCGGGCAGCCTCCCAAGCCACAGTAGGCTGAGAGAGACTCCAGTACAGCCACATGGTGGAAGAAAGTTTATAAACAGAAAGAGGAAAGTGAAGTACGGAAAAGGGAAGTGAGAGACAGAAACAGCTGGGTTGGTTACAACTCCATGTTTGCCTTATCTGAACACATTTTGAACAGTCGGCTCCCTTTGATTGGCCAAAATTTGGTGATTGGCACAAGAGTAGATTACAGTCTGTTTACACCTCTATTTACATTATAGTTCACATGTACAGAGAAACCTTTAGACTGAAGTCAAAATACGTAGGAAGGCAGGTTTAGGCTAAACTTGATTGAGCAAATCTTTGCTTTAGAAACATTTGGAGCCAAGCATGTTGGCATGTACCTGTAATCCCAGCTACTCAGGAGGCTCCAGGTAAAGGATAGGGGTGATGAAGAGGTGGGGGTTGTGGGGGTGTGATCCATTAAGCCCAAGAGTTGGAGGTTGAAGCTATGATTGTGCCACTGCATCTCAGTCTGGGTGACAGAGAAATAGATCCTATATCTCAAAAAATAAAAGTAACCTAAGAATCATTTTGTGGATGGAAATATCCATTGAGTACATGTCATTGTTAGATGAAGCAATAATTACAAAAGAGAATAAAAGTATACATGCTGTTTCTGGCATTATGTCTTAAATTATATGTGCTATAAGTTACATACTCTGCCACTTTAGATTAATATTTATCAAACATATACCTTTCTGTACTCTTTCCAAAGACACCAACTATATGTTTGATATTCTATTCTATATTTTGTAATAAACATCTCTGATTGTAGAAACTTGGAATGCGGATAGCAGTTAGACGTTCCATATGTCATTCAAAATAGGCCCTCAAGTCTTGCTGTCAAGCCACTGGCTCTGTGGCCCAGAACTACTCTGATTTCCAATGCTTCATCTGTATTTCTATATTTACTTTCTTCATAGCTTTGTGGAAGAGAGCTTTTAGCCCTATACTTTCACAAAATATCTTCTCTTATAATGCAAAACCTGTCTTGTATTAGCCATAGAAATAGTTTCTACAGGCCTTCTCTAACATAGCCACTGTTTCTTCCTGCCTAAGCTTCCTCTGGCTGTGTCTACTGGTCATGGATGCACCATCATCTAGGCTCACAGCCTCACAGCCGACATCTGACAACTATGACTTCACCATGTGATTATTCAACCTCACTGATTCTTTACATATTTTAAGAAACAGTTGATTTGCTCTTAAAATTGGGGGAGAGTAAAAACTAAATTCCTGACTGATGCTCATGGTTTTAAGAAATGCATATTAAAATAAATAATGTTCTGTGGTAAGAGGATGTGAATTTAAAAAAAAAAGTTAAGACCACAGAAGTCAGCAGACTGCATTCATTCATTCACAAACTCATTCATCAATTCTTTCCTACAGATTGAAGAAATCTTTGTAACCATTTACTCCTGTTCTGTTATTTGACAAATGAAGAAACTGAGGTTAAGAGACATACCTGAAGTGTAGTCATCAAGGATCAGAGTGTGGTGTGATGTGGCTCAGTGTGCCCTCTGCTCAAAGAGCAACCCAGTGTGGCCACCTTGCGGTGGTTGGCACCCCTGTCTGCCCCAGCAGCAACACAGGATCCCAGGGGCAGAGGGAACTCTCTGGCCACAATCACAGAGGCTTTGAGAGGTCACTGTTAAAGCATAGAAATACATGTTAGGCTCTATGAGAGACCTTAAAATAGCTCTAAGTGGCAGCACTGCTTTGAATTGCTTTTCAAAAGACATCATCACACCCACAACGCAGAGAAAGCTTTTAGTTCAAGGATGAGGAAGCTTGCATGCCAAGGTCAAGGAGCTGGAGCCTCAGTAATGTTCCAATAATCCAGACACATATCCATTCCAGTGGGTATTGAGGAATGTTTAAATGTAACTGGGGGAAGTGCTGTCAAAGTTAAAACAAAGAATTTTCTTTTATTTAAAGCTCTTGTTCCTAATTCATTCTGGATGGTGAGTAATATATCTTCAGGTGGGATGGGGATTGACATGCAATTGTAGATGCATGGTGATGGTTTTCAGCTTGCGTGGCAAACTTGAAAACTGTGGGGAAAATAAATACGAGAGTATTTAATGTCACAAGAATCCCAAGGTGGCCAAAGTACTCATTAATAGTTTCAAACACTGGGGACAGAATAACTAGTTTTCAAAATAAGTGCAGTAATTCATCAGCTGTTATTACCACAAGGGCCAAGCTTGGAAATTAATAGGGCATGTGGCTGGAAAAACTGCTTCTGTTTTGCCTCTAACACAATGTCATATAAAAGTAGGTATTTAATAAATACTTTGGGTTATCCTGATGAGTTGTATTTTACATGTAGTAAGAGTTATAGTAACATCAGTCAGAATTAAGAACGCCAAAATTCTTATTATATGAAGATTTCAGAATTACTAAAAGAGGCAATCTCTGTATTCTTTTAAAAGAAATAAAAATCCAAGAGATGTTAATGGTCAGATAAGATGTGCCAGGAAGTTTTTTCCACATTTCAACAAGAAGTATAAAAAGTTAATTCACTGATATTCAAGTACATAATATGTTTATTATCTATTAAGATTTTAATAGATAATATGTACTTGAATCTCAGTGAACTAAAATTTTAATAGATAATAAACATATCAGAATATTCAATGCAAGTAATAACCTAAAATGCAAATTAGAAATAACTAAATTAGCACAAATTAAAAATAAGGTAATGTCCAATGCCGAGGAGGCAATAAACTGGGCAATTCTCCTTTGCTGATAAACATGTTAAATCATTTTTCTGAGGAAAAAATAGCAATATACATGAAAAGCCTAAAATTGCTTACAGCTTTTAAATCAGTAATTCTTTTTATAGTTATCTTGCTAGAAAAAGTAGTTTTAAATACAAAGCATTATGTAAAATTTGCTTATACCAGTATTATTTTTAATACTAAAAAATCAAAACCATCTTAAATGTTTAAGATTGGATTCCAAGAATAATTAATAAAATATATAAAATGCCCAAACATATGAACACAAGAAAAAATTTTAAATACTACAAGTAAAATTTTTGAATATCTGAATGACAAGTCTCCAAATTCTAAGATATGCATGATGAAGTAAAATCCTAGGAACAAAGGTATCTTTTTTTAAAGATACCAACCAAAGCACCTTGGAAGTGGGTTTTTTATATTTTAGGATATTTTTCAACTAAGAGGACATTCAGCTTCAGTTTAAATGGGGTCAAATGTTTCAAAGTCTCTCATTATAAAGCAGTTCTATCCATTCCTGGGCCTTTATGCAGGTTCTAGCCAGCCATATAAAAATTTGATACTGAAGCCAATCTTTGTGACAAATACCTACTCCCCATTCTCTCTGATGAACTGGATCAAGCTCCCCAAGGGTTAAAAGCTCTGCTCAAACACTTTCCTTCATCATCCTCATTTGAGCTCTTTTTCCTTATTCAATGCTAGGCTTCCCCAGTCATTGGATACATTGAAAATATTACTTGCAGTCCTGTGAATCTTATACCTGACTGGAATCATACATCTGTCTATGCTAAATGGCTTCATTCTATTACTCAGTTACTCTGTTCTGTTCATACCAGTTAGAATATAGGTCCCTATAAAGTTGACAGTCTCGAAACATGAATAGAGCTTTGTCTTTCCTAGTATACTTAAGCATACACTCTGAAACATGGAAAATCCATCTCTTGGTCACAGTTCGCTAATTTGTACATCAAAAAAAAATACAACTGGCAATGTTAATTGATATACCTAGGGATGTAGCACTTGCCCATTTCTGTTAAGAATTCTTACAGAAAGAACAAAAGATGTTTTTCTTCCTTCTCCAGGCCCATTGATCGCTGTGAGCAAGATATCCATGTGGCAGTGGGTATCGGCACAGCTGGTAGTAAACATGCTGAAAAATAACCAGTGACTGCCAGAAACAATGGAATCCATGATTCTTCCCAAGTGGTTTTGCATAACGAATCGAAATATGGAGCATAATTAGAAGCCAGTCATATGGCATTAGCCTATTTGTGATTGTTTTACTATAGGCAGGTGCTTTCAATTGTGTTGTAGTTAATTTCATGTAATAAGCTAAGTCATAAAGAATTTTGTCATCTTGAAGAATGGAGTAGGCTCACCATAGGTGAAGCTTACATATCTTAATCATGGTAGAAAAGTGACCCTGATTAAAGAAGAAACCAGTTGAGTGAATTCTCTTTTTAGCATAACCATTCGAAACAATTACCCCAAAGCACCAATACATTTTACAGCATGGAAAGCTTACAGCACTTGACAAATATATGTAACATTGTGGAACAAAACAATGTCTCTTCCACAGACAATACTGTATTGTTTATCATTATTTTTGATGGTTTGGAAGGAGATTCAGCAATATCCTGAAAGTTAAGTGCCCTTTCTTCTACTTCCTTTGGTATCATTTGTCACCAAGCAGGCACTTGCTTCCAAACTATTGATGGTTTTTCAGAATACTATGTTGTTTACTTGCCTTCCTGACCACCAACTTATTGCTCTTCCCTATGAAGTACATGAATGTTTTGAAGTTATGGGTCTTTCTTTGCAGACCCTATTCATAGTCATACAGAGAATTTTTTCTTCCCTAAGGAAGAAGGGATGCTTCAATGAAGAAAGTGTTTCCATTAGTGGCTCCAGCTACAATCTGAGAAAAAGTGAAAAAAGGAAAAGAAATGAAATGGGGATAATAAAAGAGTAACTGAAGCAGGAGGGAAACTAGAGAATGAAAATGTCTCCAGCATGTTAGAAAAGATGAAATTGTCATAAGAGCAGCAGACCTTTGAATAGACACTAGGGACCTGGAGAAACCTTAATTATAATGAAAATAAAATTGTTATAAGAAAATAAGAGGGAGAAGAATAGAACTGAAAAGGGCTTGCAAATTAAAAAGAAAGAATGTTTAGATAAAAACATGGATGGGATGAAATGAAGCAAGTAGCTGCAATGGGTTGGTGCTCACATTTACCAGTGTTTCATCATTTGGTAAAATTTATTTCCCTGCTTTATCTCCACCCAATATAAGAGCAGAACACTGCAAAGCAGCAGAACAACAGAGGAACTGAGCAGTCTCCATGAGCTTCTTCTCCCACTTCTTCCAGTCTAATTATAAAATAGCCACCTCCACCACATTCCCTCTGGAACCTCTGGTCATACAATTCCATGTGAAGCACTTTAAAAATGTTGCTCCACTGCCTTCCGGTATCTGGGTTTTCTGAAAAAGAGTTACATTCATTCCAATCATTGTTCCCCTATATGGAATGTTTCATTTTTCTGTTGCTGCTTTCAAGATTCTTTTTCTTTGTCTTTGGTTTTCAATAATTCGATTACAGAAGTATCTGAGAGTGGATTTATTTTAATCTATCCTGATGGGGGTACACTGAAATTCTTGAATATGTAAATTTACATCCTCTGCCAAATTTGGTAACCTTTCAGAGACTATTTCTACAAAAATAATTTTTTCTTTTTGCATTACACTTCCTTTCTTGGGTGCTGCCTCCTTTTAAGGGTTTTCCCAGTCTAACTTTAGTATTTGGACAGAAAGGAAATGAGTGCATCATGTTAGGTAAATGCCAGGCAGTCAACTCTCAGGCCCCTCTCCACACTGTCATTTTTTCCTTTTATTCTTGCAGCTAAAAGCATTGAAATAAACAGGAGACCCTTAACTCCATAGCAGTACTTAGAAAAACTGTCTTTCTTTCCCTACCCGTTATTAAAAAACCTGGCCTCCTTGATGAGTCATAAAGCTAAAAAATATATATATTCTGTGTGTATATATATACAATATTTGTAGCCATTGTGTGAGTGTATATATATATATACACACACACATATATATATTATATATATTTATTATATATAATATATACTATATATTATATATATGTATTATATATAATATATATATTATATATGTATAATATATAAATTATATATGTATTATAATATATAATATATATTATATATGTATTATATAATATATATTATATAGTATTATAATATATAATATATATGTATTATAATATATAATATATATATTATATATGTATTATAATATATATACTATATATGTATTATAATATATAATATATATATGTATTATAACATATATATTATATATGTATTATAATATATAATATATATATACACTCACACAGTGTGTGTGTGTGTGTACATATATGTGTAACTCACACAATGGCTACAATTATTGATGACTTTCATGTACACACAGACCCCAACACTCCCCCGAGACTAGGAGAACGGCTGTTGATCTCTGTGCTGAGCACTGGGTGCCTTACTACCTGTTTTCTATGGCTTTTTCACCACATCCCACCCCCGCCAAGCCCTTTCATTACAGCCCTTTCATTACTGACTTCTCATCTTGACGTCTGTCCTCTCACAATTTCTCTGTTATGGGTGCTATTCTTTTAAACTTAATTTCTACTCTAATGTGCCAGAAATTTCATTTAAAGCTGACTCCTTGAATTTAAAAAAAATTAAGGAACTAAGAATTGTCTTGTCTAGAAGAGCTGCTGCCCCTCTTCTGAGTGATTTTAATGAAAGGAGGAAAGGGCAGCCCCATGCACCATGCACTAAGTGCAGCCCAAGTTCTCTCAGGAGTCTTTGAGTGGAAGTTTGACCTCATTTAGATGTAGCCAATGTAAGGCAGATTTACAAAAGAAACGATAAACCAGATGAATTTATATATAGAAAAACAAAGTTTCACCTGGAGGTGTATAGATGGAAGAAGACTCAGCAGTGGGAGACTGATAAGGAATACCTCATGGCTGGCAACCTGGAAGGGCTGTGAATTAAATGCTAAGTTGCTTTCTCTGCTATCTAGAAACAGAAATATCTAAAGTCTTTCCCATTTTCCCAGAAAAAATTTCTGGTTATATTGGCAACTCAGTTTTGTTTGTATGCAATTGTAGAGGAGGAAGAGGAATGACATAATTTTAAGAAATGGGCTAAAGGACATTAAGGAAAGATGATAATATGAGGAACATCAGGCACCCTAGCAGATAAGATACTTTTGGTCAAGAATTTCAATACCTTCCTTAAGAGAAACAATTGAAACAGCATGCAGTAGTGTGTGTGTGTGTGTGTGTTTTTCTAAGACAGCTAAATTAGGAAGTTACCAATATGTATTCAAGGCCTCACCTAAAATTATTTAGAAAAATCATGTCTCAAAATCTCAAGGGTAAGAGTGACCCACTCTCAGAACTTGTATCTTATAGCAGTGACTTTGGATAGAACTGAAATGTATTGAGGTATCTCATTAAACATTGGCCTTTGCTTCATCCAGTCTCACAATCCTCCTAAGAATATCCTAAGGCTGTTTGCACAGGTAAATTTTGCCTATTAGGGAGGTTGAAATGCAGACTGTCTCCAGAACAGTTAAATGTCTGAATCTTCATTCTTTATATATGATACAATCCACAGCTATAGTTCCCTACAGGAAATTTTGGATTGGGAAGGCTATATCTCTGTCTAATCTCTGTGATATTACTTGCCTTAAGTAACTATCTCTAAAAATCTACCTATTCTTTTTGCAATTAAATAAACTTTAAGTCTCTAACTGTATCCATGGACAGCTTTCTGCAAATTGCTTGACTGCCGCAATGAGACTACTACACAGGAAGCAATTGTGTCTAGGCACAGAAAGAGAGAGTGTATGTGAACCATTGTCCAGGGTCTCAATTTTCCCTAAAAGAAAACGATGTGCAATTTGATGTCTATTGGCAATAGTCATTAAACAAACTTGTAGGCATCTACCATGAGCACAGCCTAAATCTGGAGCTTAAATCTTAGAAGGATACAAAAATAAACGGCTCTGTTTTCAAGTAATTTACAATAAAATGGAGAAGATCCAATAAATAAAAAGTAGAGAATAGTAAGTACCACTAAACAGGAAAACAAAATGTCTCAGGAGTTCAGAGAAAAGAGCAATTAATTCCTACTAAAGGTCTTGAAAATCTTCTAATACTGGCTACTTTTGGAGTTGGGAGGAGGATATATAAATGAAGCATATATAGTATTTTTAAGGAAAGACATTTTGAGCAAAGAATAATGTATGAGTCAAGGTATAGAGCTGATAAATTACAAAATGTGTACAGGAAGAACTAATCCAGTTTTACTAAAGCACTGGGTATATGAAAGACTACTGTCTAATTCTCCCATACTTTTTCAGGGCTCTAGTCTTGAGTAGCAATCAAAAGCAGTTCCTGGAGCCAGATGCTTGCCTTCAAATCTGTTCTCTGTGACATCTTTCTTATACAATTAGAGGCAAGTAAATGAATTTTTTTTTGCCTTCATTGCCTACCTGAAAAATAAGGATTATACAGGTACATATTTCTTAGGGTTGTCACAAGTAATAGAGCTTTTAGAAAAGAGAATGGCACATGATGAGCTCTCAGTGAATATTAGTTTTTACCCTTATCTCAGAGAGTCTGCAAACACGGAAGGTCATAAGAAAAATATTCTTATCTTTTCTCCTAGTTGCATCAATATAGTTTCTATATCTCGTACATAAGAAAGCTTGGGCCATTGGGGTGGGGAAGCAGCAGATAATTTTTTAAAAGACTATTAAATAACCTGATAGTCTTGTACACCCGCTCTTCATTCTTGCCATTAATTATCTCTATGACCTTGAGCAAGTCACATAAATTATCTGTGCTATGGTTTGAATATGTCTCCTCCAAAATTTAGGTGTTGTCAACGTGATAATATTAAGAGGCCAGGCCTCAAGGGCTCTTTCCTCATCAGTCAGATTAAGGTCTTTATTTAAAAAGTCTTCATATAGCATTTTGTCTCTTGCTCTTCCACCTTTCACCATGTGAGAGCAGAGCATTTCCACCCTCTAGAAGATGAAGCTCTCACCAGACAACTAACTTATTCTTGATTTCCCAGCCTTTCATATTTTTATGAGAAAATAAATTTCTGTTCTTCATAAATTACCCAGTCTCAGATATTTTGTTATAGCGGCACAACAGACTAAGACACTCTGCATATGAGATTATGTAAAATAAGTAAGGATTTCCTGTTAAAAATCAAAGTTGAACATACTTCAAAATGATAGTAAAAGTTTTTAAAACCTATAAACTCACAAAAACAGGGAATGGGAGAAAAGACAACAGAAGATAAGAGATTGTAGAAGATGTATAGCAGATAGATGATGGTAATTGCAGAGGCACACAACTGCGACCAAATTGTCAGCACAGGAGGAAGTGAGTAAGAAGCAAGCCAACTGTGGTAGAATATGTAATAACCACCAAAATATCCACATTCCAATCCCTGGCACTGTAAATATGTTATCTTACATGGCAGATGAGATTCAGTAAGATCTTGAGATGGAGATATTGTCCTGAATTATCTAGGTGGGCCCAATATAATCATAAGATTCCTGAAAAGAGAAAGAAGGAGTTACACGAATCAAAGATAGAGAAGAAGAACATGTGATGATGGAAACAGAGGCTGGAGTGATATGAGGTCTGAGCCATGGCATAAAGCAGTCTTGGCAAGCTAAAAAAGGCAAGAAGACATCCACCCTATGGGTAGATGGGAAGATTGTGGATTGGTGACAGGGCTAAAATGCAGCTTCCACATCAGACAAAAGAGCATGTGAAGATTCACACTGTAATCTTTTGCTCCAAGAACCACCACAGGAATATACCAGGAAAACCAAAAGAATTCACAGATCCTTTGAAAAAGGCAGCACTCCCATGCAAATTCCATGAAACAAGTGAAAAACTATGAGTTCCCAAACTGTGATGGGGAAAAAACAGTCTCCAAAATACACATCCTCACTGGGGAATCTGAAAATCCAGATAATGGAAAAAGGATTTAAACTTATCTAGAAATGAAATGAATTTAGGGAACCATGAAAAATGTAAAAGTAGAAAAAGCAGTGGGAAGTGCCTTGCAGGTACTCCCAGTATCCAGCTCAAGCCTAGGGAAGCTATTCCTGACTATATAGCACAAGGGCCTTTAGAAGGCAGCCAGTGGAATTTGGAAAGGCAGCCAAAAGAAACTCCCATCTAAAATTGGTAATGGTTTCAACTGGGCACAAATTTAATTGTGCAAAGCTTGGAGGATGAGTAGGAGCTGCTGCAGATATGAGTACAGGAGTGGAAAACAGAGTGGGCAGGTGTGGAGGGGTGAGTTCTAAAAGCCATGGCTGCTTTCTCAATGGAGTAGCACAAGGCCTGAGCAGGGCACTGCAGGAGTGAGACCAGCCCTCATCAACTCCATGGGAGCTTGGCAAGACCTCTCGCTATAAGCTTTCCCGTGCTTCCCTGGCGAACTATATGACACAACAGAGGAAGCCCTCTGGAACTAACCCCTCTGGAACATAACTCCATTGGCCTAAGAACCACAGCCCCTGCATCCCCACAGTGGCCACAGCAAGCCCCACCAAAGGAGAATCTGAGCCAAGAACCTCCTACCCCTGCCCCCACCTGATGGTATTTCCCTACCCACCCTGGTAGCTGAACATAAAATATAGAAACTCTTGGGAGATTTACAGCCATGCCCATTGCCTGAGAAACCAAAATACTTATCCTGTCCATCTTAGGGCTATCTTAGAGCCTGCTACTACTACCATTGCTGGTGCTTTCTTGAAAGCACCACCTCCTGGGTGAAGGCCAATCAACTCAGGCCATTACAGCAGCTCATAACAAAATGACCCTGATCCCAGGAAGAAGAAAACACCTAATTCCCCTGCTTGCAACGTCCTAGCTAATCAGAGGTTCTGAGTCTGTCCATGTGACAACTTCACTGCTAGCATGATCAGCATTCAAGAAATCCAGCACACTAAATATATATA
>NW_016107961.1:648949-663804 GCF_001604975.1 Cebus imitator | reverse complement strand
TGCCCGGGAATTTCCTAGTCTGTGGGCAATAAAAACACGGCGTCCACTCACCCTCTGCGCTTTCACTGGGAGCTGCAAACGTGAGCTGTTCCTAAACGGCCATCTTGGATCCACCCTCCAGCACACTAAATATATATACAACCAAGGAATCTCACAGAGTCTACTTCACTTTCCTGCTACATCTGCCAGAGCAGGTACTGGTATCCACAGCTGGATCATATCACAGGACTCTTTGCAGACATCCTTTAGCACTAGCCTGGAGCCTGATAATTCTGCTGGGTGATCAGACCCAGAAAAGCAATAACAATCACTGCAATCTAGATCTCAGGAAGTCCCATCTTAGAGGAAGGGATAGAGTACCACATCAAGGATTGCCCCATTAAACAAAATAATCTGAACAGCAGACCTTGAGCTTCAGACCTTTCCACTGAAATAATCTACCCAAAAGATAAGAAACCAGAAAAGTAATTCTGGTAATATGAAAAAACAAGATTCTATAGTACCCCAAAAGATTACACCAGCTGCCTTCGAAATGGATCCAAACCAAGAATAAATTTCTGAATTGCCAGATAAAGAACAGAATGTTGAGCATTAAACTATTCAAAGAGACACCAGAGAAAGGTGAAAAACTCAGAATTAAAAAAAAATACAGGATATGGATTTCAAAAATTTCAGAGAAATAGATATCAAAAAGAAAAAGCAATCACAACCTCTGGAAATGAAAGACACACTTAGAGAAGTACAAAATACACTGGAAAGTTTCAACAATACTAGAACAAGTTAGAAGAAAGAACTTCAGAGCTCAAAAACAAGGCTTTCAAATTAACCCAACCAGACAAAGAGAATGAAAAAAGAATTTTAAAAAATGAACAAAGCCTCCAAGAAATTTGGGATTATGTTAAACAGCCAAACCTAATACTAATTGATATTGCTGAGGTAAAAGAGAAACCTAAAAGTTTGGAAAATTTATCTGAGGGAATAATTGAGAAAAACTTCACTGGCCTTGCTAGACATCTAGACATCCAAATACAAGAAGCTCAAAGAACACTTGGGAAATTCATCACAAAAAGATCATCACTTAGGCATAGAGTCATCAGGTTATCTAAAGTCAAGACAAAGGAAAGAATCTTAAGAGCTGTAAGACAAAAATCATCAGATAATCCAAAAATGAAAACTTATCAGATTGACAGCAGAGTTCTCAGCAGAAACATTATAGGCCATAAAGGATTAGGGTCCCATCTTCAGTCTTCTTAAACAAAATAATTGTCAGCCAATGATTTTTTTATCCAGTGAAGCTAAGCCTCATAAATAAAGGAGAGATAAAGTATTTTTCAGACAAAACACACAGAGACAATTTGTCACTACTAAGTCGAAATACAAGAAATGCTGAAAGGAATTCTAAATCTTGAAACAAAACCTCAAAATATACCAAAATAGAACCTCCTTAAAACGTAAATCTCACAGAGCCTATAAACCAACAACACAATGGGAAAATAAAAAAGGTATTAAGGCAACAACTAACATAATGAATGGAGCAATACCTCATACCTCAATGCTAACAATGAATGTAAGTGGCCTAAATGTTTTACTTAAAATATACAGAATGGTAGAATAGATAAGAATTCACCAATCAAGTTTCTGCTGTCTTCAAGACATTTACCTAACACAAAAGATTCACATAAACTTAAGGTAAAGGGGTGGAAAAAGATAGTTCATGTAAATGGAAGCAAAAAGTGAGGAGTAGCTGTTCTTATATCAGACAAAACAAACTTTAAAGCAACAACAGTTAAAAAAGACAATGAGGGATATTATATAATGATAAAAGGACTAGTCCCACAGGAAAATATCACAATCCTAAATATAAATGCAGCTAACATTGGCAATCCCAAATTTATAAAACAATTACTACTAGACCAAAGAAATGAGATAGATGGCAATACAATAATAGTGAGGGAATTCAATACTCCACTGATAGCACTAAGCAGGTCACCAAGACAGAAAGTCAACAAATAAATGATGGACTTAAACTATAACCTAGAATAAATGGACTTAACAGATATTTACAGAATATTCTACACAACAGCTGGAGAATATACATTCTTTTTTTCAGTACATGGAACGTTCTCCAAGATAGATCATATGACAGGTTACAAAACAAGTCTCAGTAAATTTAAGAAAATAGAAATTATACCAGATATCCTCTCAGACCACAATAGAATAAAACTGGAAATTAACTCTGAAAGGAACCCCCAAAACTATACAAATACACTGAAATTAAATAATCTGCTCCTGAATGATCTTTGGACCAATAATGAAATCAAATGGAAATTTTAAAAAGTCTTTGAGCCGAACAATAATAGTGGCACAACTTATAAAAAGCTCTGGGATTCAGCAAAAGCAGTGCTAAGGGGAAAGTTCATAACATTAAATGCCTACATCAAAACTTCAAAACAGCACAAGTAGATAATCTAAGCTCACACCTTGAGGATCTAGAGAAATAAGAACAAATCAAACCCAAACCCAAACCCAGCAGAAGAAATAAATAACAAAAATCAGAACAAAACTAAATGAAAAATACAAAAGATAAATGGGCCAGAAAGCTAATTGTTTTAAAAGATAAACAAAGTCAATAGACCATTAGCAAGATTAACCAAGAAAAGAAAAGACCCCAATAAGCTCAATTAGAAATGTAATGGGAGATGTTACAACCTAGACCATGGAAATACAAAAGATCATTTGAGGTCACTATGAACACCTTTATGCACACAAACTAGAAAATCTAGAGGAGGTGAATAAATTCCTGGAAATATACAACTCTCCCAGATTAATTCAGGAAGAAATAGAAACTCTGAACAGATGACTAACAAGTAGCAAGACTAAAATGGTAATTTTAAAATTAAAAAAAAAAAAAAAAATTCCTGCTAGATAGATTCACAGCTGAATTCTATCAGACATTCAAAGAAGAATTTGTACCAATCTTACCGAAACTATACTAAAACATAAAGAAAGAGGGAATCTCCCCAAAATCACTCTCTGAAGCCAGTATCACCCATATTCTAAAACCAGGAAAGGACATAACAAAAAAAGAAAACTACAGAACAATAACCTTGATGAACATAGATGCAAAAATCCTCCATAAAATGCTAGCTAACTGAATATAACAGCACATCATCAAAAAGATAACACACCATGATCAAGTGGGTTTCACACCTGGGGTACAGGATGGTTTAACATATGCAACATATTAATAAAATGTGACACACCACATAAGCATAATTAAAAATGAAAATTATATGGTCATCTCAATAGATGCAGAAAAATTATTAACAGAATCTGGCATCATTTTATGATTAAAACCTTCAGTAAAATCCACATAGGAGGGACATACCTCAAGGTAATAAAAGCCATCTATGACAAACCCACAGCCAACATTATTCTGAATGGGGAAAAGTTGAAAGCATTCCCCATGAGAACTGGAACAAAATGAGGATGTACACTTTCACCACTTCTATTCAACAAAGTACTGCAAGCTCCAGCCAGAGCATCAGACAAAAGAAGGAAATAAAGGGTATCCATGTTGGTACAGAGGAAGTCAAACTATCACTGTTCACTGATGATATTACTGTATGCCTAGAAAACCCTATAGACTTGTCCAAAAAACTCTGAGAACTGATAAATTCAGTAAAGTTTCAGAGTACAAAATCAATGTACACAAATCAGTAGTGCTGCTCAATACCAACAACAACCAAGGTGAGACAAAAATCAAGAACTCAATCCTTTTCACAAAAGCTGCAAAAAAAATAAACTTAGAAATATACCTAACCAGTTTTCCTAAAACCATTTATTAAATGAATTCCCTTTCCCCATTGCTTGTTTCTGTCATGTTTGTCAAAGATCAGATGGTTGCAGATGTGTGGCGTTGTCTCTAAGGCCTCTGTTCTGTTCCATTGGTCTATATCTGTGTTTTGGTACCAGTACCATGCTGTTTTGATTACTGTAGCCTTGTAGTATAGTTTGAAGTCAGGTAGCGTGATGCCTCCAAGCTTTTTTTTTTTTTTTCCTTTGGATTGTCTTGGCTATGTGGGCTGTTTTTTGGTTCCATATGAAGTTTAAGGTAGTTTTTTCCAGTTCTGTGAAGAAGGTCAATTGTAGCTTGATGGGGATAGCATTGGATCTATTTATTACCTTCAGCAGTATGGCCATTTTCATGATACTGATTCTTCCTAACCATGAGCATGGAACGTTTTTCCATCTGTTTTTGTCCTCTCTTATTTCCTTAAGCAGTGGTTTGTAGTTCTCTTTGAAGAGGCCCTTCACATCCCTTGTTAGTGGTACTCCTGGTATTTTATTCTCTTTGTAGCAATTGTGAATGGGAGTTCACTCATGATTTGCCTCTCTGTTATTGGTATATAGGAATGCTTGTGATTTTTGCACATTGATTTTGTATCCTGAGATTTTGCTGAAGTTGCTTATCAGTTTAAGGAGATTTTGGGCTGAGATGATGGGGTCTTCTAAATATACAATCAAGTCATCTGCAAATAGAGGAAATTTGGCTTTCTCTTTTCCTAATTGAATATCCTTTATTTCCTTCTCTTACCTAATTTCTCTGGTCAGAACTTCCAATACTATGTTGAATAGGAGTGGTGTGAGAGGGCACCCTTGTCTTGTGCCAGTTTTCAAAGAGAATGCTTCCAGTTTTTGCTCATTCAGTATAATATTGGATGTGGGTTTGTCATAAATAGCTTTTATGATTTTGAGATATGTTCCATCGACACCTAGCTTATTGAGAGTTTTTAGTATAAAGCACTGTTGAATTTTATCAAAGGCCTTCTCTGCATCTATTGAGATAATCATGTGGTTTTTGTCTTCAGTTCCATTTATGTGATGGATTATGTTTACAAATTTGCATATGTTAAATCAGCCTTACATCCCAGGGATGAAGCCTACTTGATCGTGATGGATAAGCTTTTTGGTGTGCTGTTGGATTTGGTTTGCCAGTATTTTATTGAAGATTTTGCATCAATGTTCATCATGGACATTGGCCTGAAATTTTCTTTTTTAGTTATGTTTCTGCCAGGTTTTCATATCAGGATGATGTTGGTCTCATAAAATGTGTAAGGGAGGATTCCTTTTTATTGTATTGTTTGGAAACATTTCGGAAGGAATAATACCAGCTCCTCTTTTTACCTCTGGTAAAATTCAGCTGTGAACCCATCATAAAGATTTAAACATAAGACCTAACACCATAAAAACCCTAGAAGAAAACCTAGGCAATACCATTCAAGACATAGGCATAGGCAAGGACTTCATGACTAAAACACCAAAAGCAATGGCAATAAAAGCCAAATGGACAAATGGGATCTAATTAAACTTAAGAGCTTCTGCACAGCAAAAGAAACTATGATTACTGGCAACCAACAGCATGGGAAAAATTTTAGCAATCTACCCATCTGACAAAGGGCTAATATCCAGAATCTACAAAGAACTTAAACAAATTTACAAGAAAAAAACAACCCCATGAAAAAGCAGGCAAAAGATATGAACAGACACTTCTCAAAAGAAGACATTTATGCATCTGGCAAACATATGAAAAAAGGCTTATCATCGCTGATCATTAGAGAAATGTAAATCAAAACCACATTGAGATACCATCTCACACCAGTTAAAATGGTGATCATTAAAAAATCTGGAGACAACAAATGCTGAAGAGGATGTGGAGAAATAGGAACACTTTTACACTGCTGGTAGGACTGTAAATTAGTTCAACCATTGTGGAAGACAGTGTGGCGATTCCTCAAGGATCTAGAAATAGAAATACCAGTTGACCCAAGAATCCCATTACTGGGTATATATTAAAAGGATTATAAATCATTCTATTATAAAGACACACACACACATATATTCATCATGGCACTGTTTACAATAGCAAAGACCTGGAACCAAACCAAATGCCCAACAATGATAGACTGGATAAAGAAAATGTGGCACATATACACCATGGAATACTATGCAGCCATAAAAAAGGATGGGTTCATGTCCTTTGCAGGGACACGGATGAAGCTGGAAACCATCATTCTCAGCAAACTGACACATGCACAGAAAACCAAACACTGTATGTTCTCACTCATAAGTGGGTGTTGAGCAATGAGAACACATAGACACAAGGAGGGGAACATCACACACTGGGGCCTGTTGGGGGGAGACTAGGGGAGGGATAGCAGGGAATGGGGGTATTGGGGAGGGATAACATTAGGAGAAATATCTAAAATAGAATGATGGAGGAATGGATGCAGCAAACCACCATGGCATATTTATACCTATGTAACAATCCTGCACAATCTGCACATGTACCCCAGAACTTAAAGTATAATAATAAAAAAAAGAAAAGAAATATACCTAACCAAGGTGGTGACCTATCTCTGTAACAAAGACTACAAAACACTGCTGAAAAAAATCATCAATGACACTAACAAATGGAAACACATCCCATGCTCATGGGCAGGTAGAGTCAATGCTGTGAAAATGACCATATTGCCAAAAACGATCTACAAATTCAATACAATGCCCATCAAAATATCACCATAGTTCTTGACAGAACCAGAAAAAAAAATTCTAAAATTTATATTTAACCTAAAAAAACCCAGCATAGCCAAAACAAGACTAAGCAAAAGGAGCAAATTTGGAGGCATCCCATTACCTGACTTTAAACTACAATACAGGGCTATAGTTACCAAAACAGCATGGTAATTATTTAACAATAGGCATGTAGACCAATGGAACAGAATAGAGAACCCAAATATAAAGCCAAATACTTACAGCCAACTGATCTTTAACAAAGCAAACAAAAACATTAAATGGGGGATGGACACCTTATTCAACAAATGGTGCTGGGAAAATTGGCAAGCCATGTGTAGGATAATGAAACTAGATCTTCATCTCTCACCTTATACAAGATCAACTCAAGATGTATCAAATACTTTAAATCTAAGTACTGAAACCATAAAATTTCTAGAATGTTACATCAGAAAACCCTTCTAGACATTGGCTTAGGCAAAGAGTTCATGACTAAAAACCCAAAAGCAATTGCAACAAAAACAAAAATAAATAGATGGGACCTAATTAAACTAAAAAGCTTCTGCACAGCAAAGGAAATAATCAGCAGAGTAAACAGACAATTTGCAGAATGGGACAAAATATTTTCAAACTGTACATACAACAAAGGACTACTTTCCAGAATCCACAAGGACTTCGAACAAATCAGCAAGAAAGAAACAAATAATCCCATCAAAAGGTGAGCTAAGAACATGAATAGACAAGTCTCAAAAGAAGATATACAAATGGCCAAAAAAACAGATGAAAAAAATGCTTTACATCACTAATGATTTGGGAAATGCAAGTTAAAAACCACAAGGAGATGCCACCTTACTTCTGCAAGAATTGCCATAATTTAAAAATAAATTAAAAAATGGATGTTGGCATGGATGTGATGAGAATGGAACACTTTTACATTGCTGGTAGGAAAGTAAACTAGTGCAAGCACTGTGGAATACAGTGCAGATTCCTTAGAAAACTAAAAGTAGTACTACATTTGATCCAGCAATCCCACTACTGGGTATCTACACAGAGGGAAAAATAGTCATTATATGAAAAAGATACTTGAACACACGTTTACATCAGAACAATTTACAATGGCAAAAATATGGAATTATCCTAAATGTCCATCAACAAAGGAGTGGATAGCTGGACATGGTGGCTCATGCTTGTAATCTCAGCACTTTGAGAGACTGAAGTGGGTAGATCAGCTGAGGTCAAGAGTTCAAGACAAGTCTGGCAAACATGATGAAACCGCTTGTCTACTAAAAATACGAAAAAATTAGCTTGGTGTGGTGGCAGGCTCCCATAATTCCAACTACTCATGAGGCTGAGACAATAGAATCCCCTGAACCCGGGAGGCAGAGATTGCAGTGAGCTGAGACAGCACCTTTGCACTCCAGCCTGGGCAATAAGAGTAAAATTTTATCTGAAAAAAAAAAAAAAACAGGAGTGGATAGAGAAGATGTGGTAAATATACACAATCAAATATTACTCAGCCATACAAAGGAACAAAAGAATAAAAGAATATCTTTTGCAGCAACTTGGATGGAGTTGGAGATTATTATTCTATGAAAAGTAACTCCAGAATGGAAAACCAAATATTGTATGTTCTTACCTATAAGTGGGAGCTAAGCTATGAAGACACAAAGGCATAATGGACTTCGGGGACTTGGGTGGAAGAGAGTTCAGGGGGAAGAATAAAATACTACACATTTGGTACAATGTATACTGCTCACGTGATGGATGCACCAAAATCTCAAAAATTATCACTGAAAAACTTATTTATGTAACTGAAAACCACCTGTTCCTCCACAAACTATGGAAGAATTTTTTTAATTAAAAAAAAAATAAACATTCCATCTTGAAGCCACCAGAAGGAACATAACCCTGCCAAAACCTTGATGTTAGCTCCATTAAAACTCATGTTGGACTTTAGAACTCTAAGATAATAAATTTCTCTTGTTTTAAGGCACAAAATTACTAGTAATTTGTTACTATAGTAGCAACAGGAAGCGAACACACAAATTCACACCACAGAACTTGGATTGACTCAGGAATTGGAAGCCACAAACACCTCTGAAGGTGGTGTCAGAAATGGGCAGAAAAACAGGTCAATACGAAGTCTAAATAAGGAGGACTTTGACCACCAGTTCTCCTCTCTTATCTTATGTAGCCAGGTAACAACTCCTCTCCCATCATCATGGGAGCTGAGTACTTTATGTTCTAGAGAAATGGAAACAGGGAGGCTCCAAATTTGGAAATATCTGGCACAGTGGAGGGAAGGGCTGAGGCACTAGGCTGAAAACTGCCTGCTTGCTCAGTGATGAAGATGCCAACCCCTTCCCTAGACACACAGTCTCTCAGCACAGGGAAACAGAGGGGTCCAGATGCAGCATGTCAGGGTCCTTCAGCAATCACCTGGTTCCTGCTTTGATCCCTACAGAGAAATCTGGCAGCTGAGAGGCCCCAGCTATGCACAGAGTTTCCATATATTTTAGAGCTTCACTCTAAAATATGATGGGTAGACAAAACACAAAATGTTTGAGACAGACAGCCCAGGTTCATATACTGACTTCAATGCTTACTAAGTGTGTGAGCACTGACAATCTAATTTACCTTTCTTTATCTCAATGTTCATATCTGTAAAATAGAATAAGATTTTTACATCATGAGGTTGTTGTAAAGATTAAATGAGATTTTAGATAAAAAGCTTTACTAATAGTGAGTAGAGTAAGAAAATACAAAGTCTAAAATAAACACAAATAAAAATATTCAGATGAAAAAGAGATAGTGTAGGAATCCAAAGAAAATTGTATGAATAAAAATGTCCTTAAATATCTTCATATGAAGTGAGAAGAATATGCTATAATAAATTAGAGAAGGGCTCTTGAAAATTAAAAATATGAAATCAGTAATGAATATGTCCATAGAATTGTTGAAAATTAAAATTTAAATAGTCTCTCAGAAAGTAGAATATGATGCAGACATGGACGATATATAAGAAAAAAGGTAAGAAAATTAAAGGATCAATCAGGGAGGCACCATTGTTGCTTTACCCTCAGATTATGCAGGTACATATCTGGCATATCCACATATATTTTCATTTTTCCATTGCTATTTTCCAGTCTTAGTAGATAAAGCATATTTACCAAGTAGTAGTATTTGCAGGGATAAAATTTTGCATTTTGAACCACAACTGCATAGTCTGCAAATAATCTGTATAAGAATACCAGAGGCAAAATATATTGTTTTCAATCTTCTCCCTGGTTCTCATTTTCTTTAAACCTTATCAAGAAATACTTAGAAACTACTTTTTTGTCTTATCTTTACAATCTAATTTATTTGGGCAGTTAGCCTCCAACCAATTTTCATTCCTATTTAATTTCCATCATAAATGTAAAAGAGAAGGTAAAGCAAGAAAAATTATAAAATCATAAATCATAGTTTCAAGAAGCTGCCTAAGAACAGTTGTTTTCAAACTATTTTAGTTTATGAATTCTTCATTTTTATGTTATATAGTCTGTGTATTCCTAAACCCCTTTTGTCTTACCTGTTCCAACCATCCAGGCTTTTTTTTTTTTTTTTTTGAGACAGGGTCTTGCTCAATGCAGTGTGTAATCGCAGCTTACTACAGTCTCAAATCCTGGTCTCAAGTGATCCTCCTGCCTCAGTCTTTTGAGTAGCCCAGACTGTGGGCATGTACTACCACACCCAGTTGGGGGGGGGGGAGAGAGAGAGGGATACCCAATTAGAGAGAGAGAGAGAGGGAGGGAGGGAGGGAGAGAGACAGAGAGAGAAAGACAGTGTGTTTGTGTGTGTGTGTGTAGAGATGGGGTCTCACTATGTTACCCAGACTGACCTCAAACCCCTGAATTCCAGAAATCTTCCCACCTTCTTGGCCTCCCAAAGTACTGAATTTACAGGTGTGAACCACCACATCCAACCACTTGAACTCTTACAAACTGTTTTCCAGTCCTCTTAGCAAACATGTTTCTCATTAGCTGAATTAGCCCATTCTCCCCTAAAAGGTGTGATAAGAGGGGAAAAAAATGAAAGAAAAAGGAAAATAAAATATTGTTGAAATTCAGAGAACTTCATTGTTCTACATGAAGCACATTATTATCAGCTTCTATAAAATTAAGCATGAAATCCTCAGTCCCAGTTATGTAGGTCCTAAACCCTTTCAATGACCTAGTGTAGGTTTATGTAAAATTACCATTAGTTATATTTATTTAAATCTATATTTAGATGCGTGAAAACTGGTAAAAAAAATCAAGAGCTGCCTTTTGAAAAGTAATTTTTTTTAATAAGAAGAAGATTTTTTAAAATCTTTTTGTTTAAAAAAATAGTATTTCTAAAAATAGGAGTTGGGTTCCCAACCCTGAGGTGTTTATCTAAAGAATATAAGCTTCAGGTCACATTTAGCACCAGCTAGTAGCATTGTTTTTATTAACTTCACTTTCTTTATTTTTCAATTATTGTGCAATTTAAGAAACTGGCTTCCTTAGCAGAAATAGATAAAATGTCAAGGAAGAAAACACCAGACTTTACAAATGAGATTCTAAGATTGTGGGTGGATTTATGTCAGCTTTTTCTTCCTCATTCATTTTTCCATGACTAATCAAAAGCTCTCTTAATATACTTAATAGGGTTCTCACTAAGTAAAATACATCATTTAAATCAGCTAGATCCCTTGAACTTCAAGGCAAAATCCCAAAGTCGCTGAAACAAACACCATATAAAAAAAGTGCCACCAAAACTCATTCTACAACTGAGAATGGACAGACCAAATATACCAAATAAAAGTGTGCCAAACTTATATAAGCACCATACATGGAAAGTTGATAGATGATGTTCCTCAACCCTTACAAATCTCGAAACAATACCCGACCCCTCTCCCTCAAACCTAAACCACAACCAAACTAACCTTGGTCAATGGCATCATCTAGTGGTTGCCACAAAAGACTGCCCAAGCCACATTCCTCCTCAGGAGATCAAGTGCATACAGTAGTGTCCCCAACCCCATTCGTTTTTTCACTTTCTGCAGTTTCAGTTACCTGCAGCCAACCATGGTCCAAAAATATCTGGAAAACTCCAGAAATAAACAATTCATAAGTTTTAAATTATATGCCATTCTGTGTAGTGCAATGAAATCTTCCTGCTCCTTCCAGCTTGGGGTCTGAGTTTTCCTTTGCCCAGCATATCGATGCTGTTTACACTTAATAACTTAGTAGCTGTTTTGGTTATCAGATCTGCTACTGTGTATCATACCGTTTGTGCTCAAGTAACGCCTATTTTACTTAGTAATGGCCCCAAAGCACAAGAGTAGTGATGCTGGCAATTCAGATATGCCAAAGAGAAGCTGTCTAGTGCTTTTACTAAGTGGAGCATGTTCTACTTAAGAAAGAAAAAGATCTTATGCTGAAATTGCTAAGATCTACAGCAAGAATGAATCTTTCATCCATGAAATTGTAAAGAAAACAAAAGAAATTTGTGCTAGTTTTGTTGTCTTGCCTCAAACTGCAAAAGTTAACAGCCACAGTACATGATAAATGCTTAGTTAAGACAGAAAATCCATTAAATTTGTGGGTAACATATGAACAGAAATGTTTTCTGATTCATGGCAGCAGGGTCCAGTACTATCCAGTGTTCCAGGCATCCACGGGAATGTGTTGAAACATATGCCCGGCAGATAGGGGGATGCTACTGAATAGTGATTCCGCTCTTTCATTACATATAACTGCTTATTTCACCTCAGTAACTTCTATCTCTGGGGGCAAGAAAACGTTTAGAATTTTCAAAATAATTCTATGAGTTTGTATTTTGTATTTCGCTTTGTTTTGTTTTTACCAAAGTAAAATATTATCAAGTGTAGTAAATTCAGAATATATAGAATTTGCAAATTAAAATAAAATCACAAAAAGATAAAAATTTTAAAGTATTTTAAAATGTAAAAAAAAAAAAAAATCACATTTAAACCCACCATCTAAACTAACAGGTATGGTGGTGTACACCTGAACTCCCAGCTACTCAGGAGGCTGAGATGGGAGGATCACTTGAGCTGAGGAGGTCAAGGCTGCAATGAACCATGATTGCACCACTACCCTCCAGCCTAAGTGACAAAGGATAACACTAATGAGCTGCCCCCATTCAGGTTATTTAATTATTAAAAGGCATATTTTATTCCTTCATCCAATACCATTAAATTACAATAAAGGCATTTTTTAAAGAAATAAATCCACAAAGATGGGAAGTCCTGGAGAAACAGCAACAAAATTTCGGAAGATGGAAAGCAGATCATGAGCGGGAACTGACTTACAGACCCAAGGCAAAGATGTTTAAAGCCAACAGTCAGGAAAGCTGACAAACTACATGATTTACACTGTAAATTCCAGCTACCTGTAGAACTAGGAGTAAGTAATGAAGGCAGAGTGGTTAACATAGGAATATTTAATTATAGTTGTGTGTGTAGCAATTAGGTCCTTTTCCCCACAGTATCCTGAAAGATGACCATCTTTCCCAACACCAGCAGAGACCTAGAGTTTTGTCTTCAGAAGGGTAAAACAGGGTTTCTGAACCAGGAAATGACTCAGGCATGATTGAGGAATTGGGTACCATACATAAAAGGGAAATTAGGATACCAAATGCTTATTAAGTACTTTAAGTGCTGAGACCTTTAGCCACCTGGCCCTAACTTCTCACAGCTCTGGGAGCCAGACATCACCCTGCTAGAAAGAACTAAAAACTTCACCTGAATCACCTCAGAGAATAAAATAAGGAAAGAAGACCAAATCACCCTAAGTGAAACACAAATCGCCCCATATTCCATGAGCACTTTAGGCACTCACTTTTAATACGAGCAGACAACCAGGGGTCAAGGAACATTTGAAGAAATCAGTTAATAAGACAGATAAAGACAAACATGAACAAACTGGAAAATAATAATTTAGAGAAAAGAGAGATTATGGCAGTAGAAAAAAAAACTTAATCTGTACTTATCCTTAGAGTAATAAGAAACTACTTCTATAAAGTATGATGCTATCTTTTTAAAAAAGTTCTTGGAAATTAAAAATATGGCAACAGAAAGCCTTTTAAAATCAATAGAATGATAGAAGATAAATTTGAGAAAATCTCCCAGAAAGTAAAGTAGAAAGATAAACAAATAGAAAAAAAGAAAGAAAGAAATTGAAGAAGGAAGCAAAAAGTATAATATCCAAACATGGGGGTAATCTGAATAAGAGTTTCAGAAGGCAAAAAAAACAGATGGGAGGATATCATAAATAAAATAATTTAAGAAAATTCCCAGGACTCATAGACCTGATTTTCCAAGCTGAAAGGAGCCACCAATTACTCAACACAATAGATGGAAACAGACCTACATCTAGGAACATCATCATAACTTTTCAGAACATTGAGTACACAGAGAAGACACTGAAAGGTCCTGGGAATTTTTTACAAAACAGATAATATACTCCAAAAGAAAAATGAAGCATCACAATGGCTTCTGACTTATCAGCAACCCTGGAAACTGAAGGATGGTGAAGCAACACCTGCAAAATTCTGAAAGGAAATAACTTCCAATATAGAACACTATACATGTCAAATTATCAATCAGGTGGACAAGTGAACTAAAGATATTTAGTGATGTATGACATCTCAAATTTATTTGTCACATATCCTTTCTCAAGACATAACTGGTAGTTGTGTTCCACCAAAATAAGAAAGTAAACCAAGAAAGAAGAATATATAAAATGTAAGAAACAATGCCATCAACCAAAAAGAACAGTGAAGAGAATGTCCAGGGTAAAAGTGAAGGAAGAATCCAGGTTAACCACTGCAATCCAAGATAGAGAAAAAGTAGTTTAGATCAGGGCATATTAGAAAATTTGTGCCCAAGGACAGCACAAGGCACCATATCCATAGCCATCCAGATGGAACAGGTAGACATGGATAAGGTCAACCAAACCGCCATTTTATTGATGTTATCCACACACTAAAGATGGTATATGGCTGTGCCTGAGAGATGAGACTATAAGGAAATATGTTTCGGCCAGGAGCAGTGGCTCACACCTGTAATCTAAGCACTTTGGGGGGCCAAGGCAGACGGATCCCTTGAGATCAGGACTTCAAGACCAGCCTCGCCAACATGATGAAACTGCATCTCTACTAAAAATACAAAAATTAGCCAGGCGTGGTGGTAGACACCTGTAATCCCAGCTACTTGGGAGGCTGAGGCAGGAGAATTGCTTGAACCGGGGAGG
>NW_016107961.1:604213-648889 GCF_001604975.1 Cebus imitator | reverse complement strand
AAAAAAAAAAAAAAAAAAAAAAAAAAAAAAAAAACTTTCTAGTAAGGATTTTAGTAAAGCCTGACATCACTGCCTTACTGAACTTCTTGACAAGAGCTTTCTTGTCCTCATCAACTTTAATGCCAATTAAACATAAACCTATCTAAATAATTCCAATTTTTAGATATGTATGTGTGTTGTGTTAATGCATGCACACATACAAATGCTTGCCTATTCATACATATCTCTGGTACACTAAAATCTCAGACTTCACCACTGTACAATTCATCCATACAACCAAAAACCACTTGTACCCCAAAAGCTACTGAAATAAAAACAAATAAATAAATAGTATCCTCTGGAAAGATACACAACAAATCTACAATGTGTACTTTTCTCCTAGGAAAAGCAACTGGGTCAGCAGGATTAAAGAGGTATGAGGAAGACTCACTTTTTTCAGTAGTTATCCTTTAGTCTCTTTTGATTTCTCAAATACAAGCTTATTAAACAAATAAGACAAAATTATTTTACCCACCAAATAATAATAGCATTAAGTTGCATTATCTGCTATTTTCATCTCCCCAACAAGCTTTTCATTCCGCTTACCCACACAAACACATTTATTTTTAACACTTTTCTTCATTCAGCTCACTATTTCATTTTTTGCCCAATTATCTTGTAGGAAGGATAGGGAAATCTATCTTTTCATTTCACTTGTGAGGCAAAAAAATGATCCTAATTATGGCTGATCTGCCTAAGAGGAGCATTAATATTTCCATATCAAGGAATGGTAAATTCACAAGTTCTAAAGGGAAATTAACAACAATAAAAGTCATTGCCACCAGTTTCTAAAGACCTTGCCTCAAAGGCTCAGAAAACTCAGATTTTTAAAATAAATTTTCATGCATCTCTTCTTTTACTTTAATTAAAACTACTTTATGCATCAGGTTTAAATATTTAGAAACTCTTACTCCATTTGTTTTCAGTTTTGTTTAATTTCCATACTGCAACAGCATTGCTTCCATGTTTTTGTATCCAGTTTCCTGATTTGGGCTGCGTCATGTCTGCAGTAGAGTGAGACAGCTGTTACGCTTGATGCTCAGGCAAACCCATCCTAGAAGAGTCAAGAGCTAGAGGCCTACCTACCAGAACAACGTGGACAATTGACAAAGCACCCAAAAACAATCTTCAGCAAGAAATTGCAGATGTATATCTTCAGGCTGGATAGAAGGAATAATAAGATGCCCAGTTAGGTGTTGATAACAAAAAGGCTCCACACAGAGCAGCAAACAAGTCGCCCCGTGGGACACAGAGAACAAGCATCTAGGAGTCTGGCAGTGGCAGCAAAGAGAAAAGCAAAGCAGGATATAAAGTAAATGAGACCCAGGTAGAGACTGCATCAGAAACCAGGATGTAAGAGAAGAACCAGGTCACTGGGGATAAGATAAGAGCCACTAACAAGTTCTGATCAAGCAAAACTCTGATCTGAAATCAATATACTCTTGAAATATGGCTCCTTAAACTCTCCTTGATCAAAAAGATTTTTAAGAAGAGCCTATTTTAGGAAGAGGGAAAGAGATTTAATGATTAGAATTAAATTGTCTTAGTCTAAGAACTTGAAGTAGGGATTGTGGATAGGGTCATGGAAGCCAGGCAGGGTGTCACCACCCTGGAGACATAGTCACCATTTATATTATATATTATATATAGAAAGATGTGTTCAACATTTCAGCTTAACAAAGTCACCTTTGAAAACATAAACTGTTCAAGTTAGAAATTATTTACATCTAGGTAGTAGTTACTCTTTTACCATTTGCAATGAGTTATACCTTAAGAGTTGCTCAATGGTTGTATTGGGATGCTTTTGGTGGTTGCAGTAACAGGGGTGTGCTCCTGGCACACAGTGTGGGGTCCACTGACTCTAAAAGTCCCTTAATAAGCTACATACAAAATGCCCCCCCCCACCCCACAAAATACCAGGAACATCCACACTGAGATATATCCATTGTTCCACTTCACTGGCGTGTTTCCCATGTGTGAATGCAGCCCTGTGAGATTTCAAAGCTTCCACTAGAGAACTTAAAAGTTCTATTCTCAGGGAGCATAGTGGAAAACACAAAAACAAACAATAACAACAACAAAAGTATTCTCTGGTCGAGCAAGGTGGCTCATGCCTCTAATCCCAGCACTTTGGGAGGCCAAGACAGGCAGATCACCTGAGGTCAGGAGCTCGAGACCAGGCTGGCCACCATAGAGAAACTTTGTCTCTACTAAAAATACAAAAATTACCTGGGCATGGTGGCAGGCACCTGTAATTCCAGCTACTCAGGAGGCTAAGGCAGGAGAATCATTTGAACCCAAGAGGCGGAGGTTGCAATAAGCTGAGATCATGCCACTGCACTCTAGCCTGGGTGACAGAGTGAGACTCTGTCAAAAAAAAAAAAAAAAAGTATTCTTTACCTGAATTCATTGTTGAGTGTTTTTTAAATATGGAGGAAACATCAGGTTATATTTGTAGACACGTCTTTCATAAACATTTCACCTAATTACAATACACATGTTAGAATTAGTTCAGAATTATCATGTAAAAGACTATAGAAGAGAGACCACTTGCTAATGTTTATTCTGAATAGCAAAGGAAACATATGGGTGAGAGAATCTAAGCCATTCTCAAAGTAATAAACTCACTCTAGGGAACAAAAATCAATTAAAGCAAATCTGTTATTGGTCGTAAATTTGACAAACCACCTCTCAGATTTGCAACAGGTAGCTGTTGTAGGTTCATATTCAATCAATGCACTGAAGAAAATGTCTTCAAAATAACATCCTATGTCATTATCCTCAAGAGAGACTTGTTTATCAGAAAGTCACCTTCAGTTTTTAAAACAAGAGAAGGACATAAGTTCTGTGATTCCAGGGAGTGCTTGAGCTTCAGGCAACAGGAGATTAGAATGAACTTTTCACCTAGTTCAGCTCATTAAATTCAGTGGAGGTGCCGTCTGTACAATGAAATAACGATGCCCATAAATCTGCAGTCAGCTGTGGATTTACAACACATTCACACACGAGGCTTCTCCACACATTTACCTTAGTGTAAAGTACATCATCAAGGCCAGTCGTGTTGTGCCTAAGCACCGTTTAGACAAAGGCATTTCTACAAAATGCCTTTAGAGCACACCTACTTCAATAATGTGACACACATATGGAATGCATGGACTGTTAAATCAAATTTGTCTTGCAGATTGAACGTTCACACTTTTGGGTGATGTAAATTACTTTCTGATGGGAAAATGTGATTCAAATTTTACAGAATTTGGTCAACCAAATTTATAGAGCAGAATTTTTTATGTCATCCTTGACAGACTAAAAGATAGACAATCTGTCCTCTCCACAACATGCTCCATCCCTACCCCCCACCACCTGCCAGCTGCCCTACACACACCAGCCATATAAGTTCTATCCACCTTCCTGAAACATGTCAAATTCAATTTCTGTCTCCTTTTCTGGATCCTGTGGGTTCTCGTTTTCTCTAGTACACATTTGGCATATGCTACTCCCTGTTATTTATTTTGTTAAAACAACTTTCATGTTTTCATTGGTCATATATATGCCATGTGCAAATTGTACACAGCATAACCCTGTGCAGTGTAAGTACACAGGTACTTATTAATAGGGGTATATTGTTATCAACTTAAAATCTAAAAGGCAATTTTCTTGAATTCATTTTATTAGCACCTATCTCAGTGATTCTTTTAAATGGGCTGATCAGATAGCTGCCTAGGCAGGAGACATGAAAGTGACCAAAAATCCTGGTCTGGATCAAAATATCTCCCTTAGGTTACCTGTTTTCTTTCTTCCAGTCTGAAATTTCCCATTGATGTGTTAAAATACCAAAATGAGGACATAATTTCTAAAATTCTCAAATACTATCAAGAAACTGTATTATCTTACATAAAAACAAGGAATGCATATAATCATTTATCATTCTGTAGAAGTACAAATATGCTACAAAGAGGAGGATATTTTTATTGGGAAGAGGTATGTTGAAAGAATCAGCCAGAGCCTAGAACTTCAGGGGAGTAGAACGATCTTGCTTTTTAGTTTGTCCAAGACAGTCCTAATATACTCCAGTTGTTCTGGAATAATTAATCATGAAGCTCCCTTTCACTCTCAGAAGTGTCTCAGTCTGGGTAATAAATTACAGTCATTTGATGCTTGAAGATCTTATGCTAAGACTTGGGCCCAGTTCTTGGGCACATTAGCTTCTGGAAGGTAGTGGAGAGAAATTATTATCAGAGCTGCAACTAGAACTTGCTTCTCCTGACTCCCAATCAGTGCTCTTTTTTTTCCAGACAGGCTTTCATATAACAACACTGTTACTGTTCCTGTCTCCTCTAGGCTCCCTTTGTCTTCGCAAAAAGGTTTGAAGAATTTTGATGACTGATGCCATCTCTGGTCATTCTCTCACTTGTCTTAAGCCCTCATGAATCATGCTAAAACAAAAAATAGTAGCTCAAGATATGTTTACTAATTGATTACCTTCTTAGATAATAAAGGGAATGACATGCTTCAACTTTATGTTCTGAAGTTCTTGACATTTGTCAGGCATAAAACTAGAGATTTTCACAACCTGCAAAATTGATTTTTACATTTTGTTTATCTAACTTATTAACTTTATCTTCTCTTCCATCACTATACCTGCTTCAGATTTCTTCGTAGAATTACTTTTATGATACTACAAAGGTATTATCTGCATGCATAACAAATCAATTGAGATGTAGTTGCTGGGTGGCAAGCATGGCATATTCACCAGCCAAAAGAGTCTCACTTGCATACCATCCCAAAAACACATGACTCCAATGTGCCCCCAACACACTGATAAAATGTGAGTGACATGAGCTTTGGAGCAGTAGCATTGTGTTGTGCAAATCTAGGTTGCCACTCACACTATGTATTCAAAAACAGCAGTTCTGCTCTGGCTTTCCATTAGTCAAAATGGCAAATTGAAATTTGTGAATTTTAAGTGTCCATTAGATGTTAAAAATGCAAGTTATAATAGACAAAGCTGTAAGTGTTTTTTTAGTTCGGTGTTGGTTCTGTCTGCATTCAAAGTTAAAAGACTTTCCTTCTCCCCACAAATTCATTTTTTTAATTATCAAAAATCAAGCTCCATTCAAGCTTCAATATTAAGTTTACAATAGAAAAAGAAAAGAAAATCATCTGGGATAGATGCCAGGTCTCCTGATCTAATTTTGTCACCTACCGAAGGACAGACAGATTTTGATGGATCTGTTTACACACATTTAGTCATATAACATAACGATCACATTATACTAATGTGGCACCTCTGCACTCTTACTGCTGTGAACTGGCATAGTATTCCTTGGTATTTATCACAGCCAGGTTTCTAAGAAAAGGATTAAAATGGAAATACGTTTTATTTGAACCAAGTTTAGTTTTTGATTAAAGTTAATTTTATGATTCAGAATGTTGCTTTTTATGATTGTTAAAAATGACCAAAAAATGTTTAAGCATATATTTAGGTTAAATATAAAAACAAATCAAAAAATGTAGCTGGCATAACTCACCACAGATCCAATGATTCACATGAGATATATCCCTCAATGGAGGTGAAACAGGTAGTTAATGCATGATAGCTTGGTGATTGTTGATACCTCCTGGTATATGGCAAGCCTTTTTTTGTTTTTCTTAATTTGCTACATTAAACTCTCTTCACAGAATTTCATAGAGAAAAAAAAATACCCAGCTGTTTAAAAAAAGCAAAATACTTAACTGACAGCATGATTATCAATGGAAGCCATGGAATATTTAGTTGTCAGGGGTTCTCAGGGGCAGATTTTGCAGCTTTGTGAAATCCTTACTCATTAAGTACTTGGTTCAGAAATAGGGCTTTCATCTTTAGAGTTGGAACTTCATCTCATGGATGCTTGACATCCCATGGGCAATTACAAAAGTATTTACTGAAAGTTGCTAATAGAAAAATAATTACGAAAAATGATGAGCTACCACTTAATCCCCTCAAGAAAGAGAGCTAGATGTATTGGCTGTACCAAGGGGCATCTTGAAGTGATTAGATAATTCTGTACCAAAAATGTCCTAAAAGAGGAAAAAGGTAGACTTCAGGTCTTTATGGTATAAATAAGGCTCTCTAAATCTCATCTGAGCACTTTCTTCCGCCTGAGTAGACATCACTTCTCTATCCACATACTTCTACTTTTACAGACCATGTCTCCTTAAGTATTTCCTAATTAAGACTTACAGGCAAGATTCTGCCCAAATTAACCAGAGTTGTCTACCTGAGTTGCTTTGTTTTTTGTTTGTTTGTTTGTTTTAAATTGCACATTGTTTTAAAATGTATTTCCATTTTATTATTTGAAATAATTTTAGATTTACAGGAATGTTACAAAGATAGTACAGAGTATTCCCATATATGCTTCCCCCAGATTTCCTTGATGTTAGTGTTTAGAAAACCATGTAACATTTTTGAAAATTAAGAAAATAATATTAGCACAATACTGTTAACTAAACTACAGATTTTATTCGTATTTCACCACTTTTTCCACTTACATTTTTTGCCATTCTAGGATCCAATCCAGGATATCCCAGAGCATTTAGTCACAGGTCTCTCTGTTCTTCTCTGATCCATGACAGTTTAGTCTTGTCTGATTTTGGGGGATCTTGACACTTTTAAAGACTACTGAGCATTTTGTAGGATGCTCCTCAATTTGGATCACCCGATATTGCCTCATTAGATTGAAATTACAAATTTCTATGAAAAATATTAAAGAGGTGAAGTACCCTTCTCATAACACCCCTGAGCTGTTTTCTTTATTTATTCTTAATTTTCTTGGCATATATGAAGGAAACATCTGAGCTGTTTTTGAGCAAGAAGATGGCAAAAAGTTATATGTAACCTCTTGTATAAAGATGCAATAGCTTATAAGTAAATAACTTAAGAAGTTGCTTAAACATGAAAAATAGTTTTTAGCATCAAGTTCCAAGTTCTAAACCTGGATCTGATTGCTTTATAAAGAGATTTCAACCAAAGCATCCCACCTAACACATTTTGAATTGCAATTCGTTACCACCCACTCAAAGAAATTTGATATTAATGATAAAGTACTAAAGCCTACACTTTATTAGTTTTATTTATAAGTTTGAATAAATAGTAGCAGTTCTCTTTCTGATTTGTGTCAATATGTTCCATGGAGTGGGAGAAAATGGGGAAGAAGTATAGCTAATATGCTCATAAGAACAGCACATATGTGGCACATACTTTGCCACATATATAAATATTAGTACATTATGGGCTTATTTTTTAAAAAAATGCATTGACAATTGATGCTTTATACTAGTAGTCTCCAAAATATTTGTCTTATACCCTTTCATAAAATGTTTTAGGATACATCTTGCATAGCCTGGTTTCTTCCTTAAAAAACAAGAGTCTAAGACATTGGCTTTCATACAGGGAGTTTATTGGCAGGAATAATCCTACCAAGGAGAACAAGAGAGTAGGGGCTAGAAAAGGGAAAACAGGGAAGGGCAGAGGCTGATTCAAAAGGGACATAATTGGGTTGTTTACTATTAAGGGCCAATGAGGTCCCTCTGAAGAGCCACGTAGAATGCACTTCAGAATTGTTCATCCAGGACTTGGGAAAGGTAAGTATTTATCCATTGGCTGTCAGCTCTTATCAAGTTTCTCACACTTCCATATCTGTGCATGCTTGAGTATGGCTGGACAGAGGTAGAAGAAGAATAATAGGTGATAGAGATATGGAGGAGCTGAAGCATGAGGCTGACAGATCACACCTGTGCACAACTAGATGTCACACAATAGAGTAGGAAGGAGGATCAAGAGTATGTGAGCCAAGGTTTAATACCTGCAGGCAATATATGTGAATTTATATATAAATGTATGTGTTATGTGTTAACCCATATTAAATTTTAGTAAAGTTCATTTCACTCTTTTTCTTGGGTAAAAATAAACTGCAAATAGAAATCCTAATATTTTCTTCCTACAGCCCAATCAATGGTCTTGCTTGCTTGATTCATGCCCAAACTGTACATAGTCTACTTTGGAGACCTCTGATTTAGACTACAGTATATTCTCTTTCTATGATTTTAAGGAAATTTATTCTACCTGGCCCAAGTAAGAAAGCTAACAATGGAAAAAATTAGAAGCAAAAGGTCCAGTTAAGAAGCTCAATTAAATTAAACCATTGATTTCTTTCCTCATGTAGAAACAGTTGCAATTAATTCTGTTTCTCTAGTCAAAAATAACAAGGGTCTTTTTAAGGGAGCATGGAGCATGGCCTAGTACAGTGGTTCCCAACTTTGGACATGCATCAGAATCATCTGTGAAAAGTGATTATAAGACCTGTGAAAACACAGATTGCTAGGCCCCAACCTAGAGTTTCTAATTCAGTAGGTCTGGGGTGAAGACTGATAATTTATATTTCCAACAGGTTCCCAGGAGATGCACACTCTGTTGCTCGGGTGGTGTTAGGGTTAAGTGGGAAGGGGTAAATTTTGGAAACCACTAGCCTAGCAGAAAGAGCATGGGCTTTGGCATCAGACAGGCCTAGGTTTAAACCCATCTCTACCACATTCTATCATGAACATCTCTATCAACTGTAAAATGAGAATAATCCTCACTGCACAGGACTGTTGTAAGAGAAGGAAAGGAGTAAAACATTTGCAAAGTTCTTAGTGCAGGGTTGGGCACACAATTAATCATCGTCAATCAAATAAAAGCGCTGAGATCATGGATTATTTTAGCAAACTATTTTAGGGTAACAAAAAGTAATATACCAAAATCTGGCAGAAAACAAGTCTTCTAGCCAGGTTGTGTTGTTTTTGCTTGTTTACTTGCTTGTTTTTTGAAAACTTGAGAGTAATATAGAAATGGCATTAAAATTTTGGTTTCCATAATCAGTTAAGGATTGTTCTATAATTATTCCTGTCTCTAGTGAGTCTCACTTCCGAACTATCCCTAGTCTTTGTTCTGCTGTTAACATTTTTCATAGA
Source organism: Cebus imitator (assembly GCF_001604975.1). NCBI lineage: Eukaryota > Metazoa > Chordata > Mammalia > Primates > Cebidae > Cebus > Cebus imitator. The sequence goes on along the minus strand of NW_016107961.1, from coordinate 639,862 downwards.
ATTATGTCAGAGAGAGAGAAAAAGCTGGCTTCATAGGCCTGAACACCAGCACAAAGGGGAGGGTCCAGCACTGGGCAGGCACAAGAGTTTCCAGGGAGTGGAAAACCTCTGTTGATCTCTCCCTTGCCTTTTACAAAAATTAGATTTTTAAAAGTCTGTCAAATGTCTTATGGAGTGCTAGATAAATGTTCTGAGTTTTAGAGTATAAAAATATTTCAGATTGTCCAGTCTTTTGGCAATATCTGCAACTCTACATTTTATTTAAAATATGTATATTAATGTTAAAATTACTTTTTCCATGTTGATTTGCTCATCTACAAGTTTATGCTGCTGAAGTAGTAGTTTAAATGTAAATTTTAATGAATGCTATGAATCAGTGCCTAATTTGCACATTTTGTTAATTACCTGTGGTTTGGGATAACCCATCCAAGATGTTCTCTATTACCCTGGGTAATTAAGAGTTGACCTATTTTCAAATTTTTGCAACTCAAATAGAAGGAATTCCAGTCAGTTTTCTTTCCTAATAGAAAAACCATCATTTATTTAAATAGTCCATCAGACATAATTGGAATGTGAAATCTTGGGATGAAAATTGACTTTCAAAGGTCATAGAGTCCATCCTCCTACCTCTGGGTAGACTGTCAAACCAGCCAGCAACTATATTCCATCTTTTACAGTTTATTTGTAAAATGTAGCCAAAAATGTGCACCAGCCAGAGGAGCAACCTGTTTCTTCCTCCTAACTCTGAGTCCTTGCCCTAAAGAAAGATCAATCGGGCAGTTACCAATATTTGCCGAAATAAAGGTGTGTGCAAATACACTCAGGCACTGTATCCACCCACCCTCACACAGATGCTTGACAATGAAGTTTCACACAGCATGGGTGCACTCCCCCTCAACATTCTCTTCCTTGGGTGTGAATCATGCTGTTTTTATGCCTACAGGAGGATCAGACATTACCTTAAGAGATTTTTCCCCACTCAAAAAAAAAAAAGCAGCAGCTGACTTTAAATTGTGGGTCATATTCCACATTTACAAGATCCAGGGATAGCTTTGCTATAGACACTTCCCTGTGTGGAAATGGGATTTTTTTTTCCAACCTGTTATACATTTATCTCTTTTTGTTAAGGACCCTAGATGTACAATGGACCAATGGTTATTTGAGGGCTTCTCCCACTTCTTCCTCTAGGCTGTTATGACAATTTCTGAATCACTGTACCTGTTGAGTTTTCTTACAAACCTCTTGCAACCCTTCATCCTGGAACTTCTGTGGCATTATTTACCTCACCCTGTTCCTGCCAGGCAAACCATATAGCAAGTTGACTTCCTAGAATGTAGAGGCCTTCTCTTGCCCATCTTCCATTACAGCCAACGATACCTACTTGTCCTCCTCTGCTTGCTTGGACTTCCCCACTGTCAAAGACCAGTGTTGGCCTCAGAAAGCCTCTGACTTAATATGAAACTGCATACTGAGTGCTGGTACAGAAAGCCTGCCCTCAGCTCCCCTGACTGAATCCTGCTCTTCTCACCCAAAACTTAATCTACCCACAGTCTTTCCCACCTCAGTCGATTAAAAAACCGTACTTGCCAGTTGCTTAAGCCAGAAATCTCAAAGTCGTCCTTGATTCCTCTTTCTCACATCACATATCCAACGTATACTCTCAAAATACTGAATACTTTTTGTCTGGGTGTGATGGCTCACACTTTGGGATTACAAAGTGTAATCCCAGCACTTTAGGAGGCTGAGGCAGCAGGGTCCTTTGGGCCCAGGAGTTCAAGACCACCCTGGGCAATATAAAAAGTTCCCTTATTTAAAAAAAAAAAAAAACTGAAAAATTAGCTGGGTGTGGTGGTGCATGCCAATAGTCCCAGCTACTTGGGAGCGTGAGGCAGCAAGATGAATTGGGCCCTGGCGTTCGAGGCTACAGTGAGCTGTTATTGTGCCTGGGTGACATAGTAAGACCCTGTCTCTAACAACAACAACAAAAAAGATACTAAATACTTTTTTGGTGGGTTAAAACTTGGATACAAAAAACTCCTCTTACCCCAGGATGCTGGTTCCTTTGCAATGTAACTTTGCTATTCCTCTCATCAAGACATGGAGTCTATTTTCCCCACAAGTTATGTCTAAACTCTCCTTGTAACTTGGTTTAAAAAAGAAGAATGTGGCAGAAATGATATTATGAGACTTTGAGGTAGGTACTTTGTAGCATACACACACCCTCTCTTAGAATACTCCCTGAGGCCACCAAATAAGGAAGCTGGCCTAGCACTGGGGAATGAAAAGCTAGAGGCTAGAAGAAGGAGAACCAAGGTCCCTTGGCCACATGAGACAGCCAACCTTACAGCAGGTGCAGCCACATGAGTGAGTCCAGAAGAACCACATGGCCAGCCTACAGAATGAGAATAACTAATAAATTATTTTAAGCCGCTAGATTTTAGGGCAGTATTACCCAGCAGTGATGATTATCACTTCTCACTACCTGCACTGCCACTTACAATACAGCCATTTTGATTGGAGAAACAGCCAGAATCACTTCAGTAGCTTCTGCCTGGCCTCCCTCCTCCTGTCCTTGGCCCCTACAGCCTCTTCTTAACACCACCCCAGGTGATTGCTTCAAAATACAAGCCAGATCACGTTACTCTGCTCCAAGTCTATGCTACTGAAGGCTCTTATTTTCATTCTGAGTTAGTGCCCCAGTACTACCATGGCCAGTGTGGTTCAACATGGCTTAGCCACCATCATCTCTGACCTCACCTGTTGCTCTGCTCTCTCTCTTCACTCTGCTTCAGCCACACTGGCTTCCCATGTTGCTGAACATGCCAGACGTGCACCCATCTTTGGGCCCTTGCATTGACTGTTTTCTTTGCCTACAGTTCTCCTCTTCAAATCTCTACTCAAACACGACCTTCTCCATGAAGCCTACTCTGATCACTTTATTTAAAATTGGACTTTTCATCCTGCCCAGGACTCCTAGTCATTCATATCATTTCTACATCTCTTATCACTTTCTATTAGGCTACAGAATTAACTTACTATGTTTATTACCTGTCTTCCCCCATGAAGGCAGAGATTTGTCTATTTGTTCAATTATGTATTTCAAACATCTAGAAAAGTGTTTGGCATATAATATTGAATATTTATTAATATTTATTAAATTAATATTAATTATTTACAGAAAAGTTCATTGGAATCTTTGGTAATTCATTTCAAAGTTTCACAAATCTTATTGGTTTTCAGGAATTCTATGAATATTTTACTTGAATTTTGTTTTTAAATGTGCTTTACCCATTTTGGTAAATGATATGGAAAACTCTTAGATATAGTATTGACCAAATTTTGTGTTATTCGAAATGGCCTCATTATTGTCATGGATTGAAGCATAGCATCTGTTTCTTCCCATTTTCCCCTCCTCACTTTCTGTCCTAAAGCCCCTCTGCTCATTTGAGTCTTCTCAAATGAGGCTCCACAGACCTACCTTGATGCTCCACGCTGCACTGTGAGCTCAGATGCCCACAGGAAATGGCTACAGTTGTTTGCCATGGAAACATGAAAAGAAGTCAAGAAGGAAAAAAAAAAAAATGAAGGAACCAGAAATAGTCCCTGGAAATCAGAAAAAGGCAACTGGTATTCCCAGAATAATAGCAAAGGGAGTCCCAGAGCACCCAGCTGGAATGCAATCTACACATCTCCAGAAAAGGAAAAAACAAAATGGATCTCATTAACTGATAGATTTGACAATTTGGAAAATCAAGAGGCATTTTACAAAACTGTTTACAAAGCTGTTAGAGGGTGTGGGAGGACGCAGTCTCAGGCTGAAAGAAAGTAGGCCAAAGAAAAAAAAATGAAAAAATGAGTAATAATTATTAATTAAAATAGAGATAATAAAAATCACTCCTTATCTATAAAAATCCTTATAGCAAACATTATACTTAATGATATTAAAATAATTCTCCCTGAATTTTAATAATTTAATAAGTATTAAATATTTTAGTAATTTAATAATATTTTTAATTGCATTTTAGGTTTTGGGATACATGTGAAGAACATGCAAGATTGTTGCATAGGTACACACATGGCAGTGTGATTTGCTGCCTTCCTCCCCTTCACCTATATCTGGCATTTCTCCCTATGCTATCTCTCCGCCATGTGCAGAAAGCAGAAACTGGACCCCTTCCTGACGCCTTACACTAAAATTAACTCCAGATGGATTAAAGACAAACATAAGACCTAACACCATAAAAACCCTAGAAGAAAATCTAGGCAAAACCATTCAGGACATAGGCGTAGGCAAGGACTTCATGACCAAAACACCAAAAGCATTGGCAACAAAAGCCAAAATAGACAAATGGGACCTAATCAAACTCCACAGCTTCTGCACGGCAAAAGAAACAGTCATTAGAGTGAATCGGCAACCAACAGAATGGGAAAAAAATTTTGCAGTCTACCCATCTGACAAAGGGCTGATATCCAGAATTTACAAAGAATTAAAACAGATCTACAAGAAAAAAACAAGCCCATTCAAAAGTGGTCAAAGGATATGAATATTTTAATAATTAAGTATTAAAATAATTTTCCCTGAAATCAAGAATGAGACAGAGATTTTTGCTTATACCTCATCTATTCGATTTTAAACTGAATATCCTAGCTAGTATAGTAACACAAAGGAAATAAACAGTATAAAAATTGTAAGGGAAAAACTATTACTATCGTTATTTGCACACAACATAGTTTTGTACTTGGAATATCCAGCAGAGTCTACAGGAGAAATATTAGAACTAATAAGTTGTTTTTTTTAAAGTCTCTAGATATAAAATCAATATACAAAAGTCAACTGGATTTCTACATGGTAGCAACAAACAGCTGGGATTTTTGTTTACTTCTACCCTTTATAACAGCTTCAAAAATATCAAATACTAGAAATAAATATAATGCAACTTATACAAGACTTCCATCTGGAAAGCATTTATAAGAGAAATTAAAGCTACTCATATAAATGGCAAAATACGCCATGTCTGCATACTGGAAAACTCAATACTGTAAAGGTTCAGATCTCCTCGAATTGCTCCATAGATTAAATGCAATTTTAATTAAAAACCCAAGAGGTTTTTATGGTTGGTTGGGTGGTTGGTTTTTGGCTTTGGTTGTTGGTGTTCTTTTATTGTTGATATTAACAAGCTGATACTGAACCAAAATTGTATGAACACAAAAACCTCTAAAAAAGTTCAAAACAAACTTAAAAAAAATAGAGGATTTTTAGATTGCAAGGGTCAATAATTAAGTTATTAATCTGGAATGAATGAAAGCATACACAAATAGAAAGATGACACAAAATGCAGAAACAGACTCACAAATATACAGTTGGCTAATATACAATGAAAGTGGTGGCACCTTCCACTATAGTGCAGGGGGAAAGGAAGTACTTTTCAGTAAACAATAATGACTCAAAATTAATGTTTTTTTTAACTTTTGGTTTAAGTTTACGGGTACATGTATAGCTTTGTTGCACAGGTAAACTTGTGTCATGGGAGTTTGTTGTACAGATTATTTCATCACCCAGGTATTAAGCCTAGTACCCACTAGTTATTTTTTCTGATCCTCACTCCTCACACTCTTCCCACTCCAATAGGCCCAGCATATGTTATTCCCCTCTTTGTGTCCATGGGGTCTCATTGGTTAGCTCCCACTTATAAGTGAGAACGTGGGGAGTTTGGTTTTCTGTTCTCTATTAGTCTGCTAAGAGTAAAGTCCTCCAGCTCCATCCCTGTCTCTGCAAAAGAAATGACCTCATTTTTATGGCTGCATAGAATCATATTAACAAAATTTTAAGAAAGAATTTCACAGGATAAACAGAACAAATTGATAATAAAAAAAAAAAAAAAAAAAAAAAAACCACAATGTTTTTGTGTTTGGGATCTACTACAAATAACTGCTTTCCTCATCTGCAGATGAGATGTGGCTTTTAATCCTAAGAAAGGAACACATTGCATCCGCTTTGTTTCTAGACCCATCTTTGACTTTTGCAGGAAAAGGACTGGCAGGTATATAAAACATTCTTAGTTAAGGAGGGCTCTGAAGGCATTTGGATGGACCTCTGTGGCTAGATTTTGGTAGGTCTTCTGAAAAATTCCAGCAGTTCAAAAACTATCTCTACTCTCTTTCCAAATTTTTCCTGGTTCCTGGTAATAGTCAAAAGAAATACTATTTGTTTTATTATTTTTTTAGAAGGACATTTAAAGGGTAAATATGTTCCAAATCTGAAATATTAAATTCCATGTATAGCAGGAGTCTTTATTTTGTGGTGTCTTTCTGAAAGCAACACTATCATTCACTAATTTTAGTTAAATGTTTTAAACTTGTTTTTTCTATCATTTAAGCCATTTCTTGAGGTAGTAATAAAAATTTCCTTATTCCAAATTTAAGAATCAAGAAAGAATGTTTTTTGGGCTCCTCATCGCATTCCAAGGGAGCTCCCAATCAGATTAAACACCATTTTGAGAACCTATCAAAGGAAATATAGACTTCAAAAAGAATATAGTTTAAATGATTCTGACTTTCTCTACCTATATTTATAAAATTAACTTTGAAATACTCTTGAATGTCTGCATAGTTTGAATTCTAGTACCCACTACAGTGCCATGCTCCCTGCAGACATTCAATAAATGTTAATTGAATTGAATTGAATTGAAATTTAATTTGAAGCCTTTGAGGGAACTAAATCTTCCACTTTTTTGTAGCTTTTTGCTTTACACCAAGGAGTCTTTTCCCTGAATGTATTGTACATTAATTATAGAACTTAATGTTTAAATGAAGGCAAAGCAACTCAATACACAGCTTGAAAAAGCTGAAAATAAAAACTCTCCCTGTGATAATCAAACTGCTTTGGTACCTTTGCAATAATTCTCCTCAGCAGAAAATCAAATGGATAATAGTTTGTGTGCTTAGCATAGTCTTACCATCACAATAATAGCTCTTTCAAAATGGGTTCTAAAAGGAAATGCTATTGAGTTTTACATCGATTCACATTGATGATTTGTGAGAGAACATTCACGGAGCTGTGTACCATGAAGTGCGTTTATGAAAGCCAATGCCTACCCAAAATATCTCTGACTAAATCTGAAATAGGAATGACGGGTCTTCAGTCCTTCCCACAATGATAAAGAGACAATCTCCTTCACCTTTGTTTTTACTTGATTCTATTTTTGATGAGCAGTTAATTCTTCGGGACTAATCATTTTCCCTGTGAAACAGAAGATGACCTGAACTGAAAAGAGAAGTTCTGACTTCCCAGAAGACTACTGATTAGGACATTTTCTCCCTAAGTCTTCCTATTTCTCGCTCTTGATCCTCATGGCTCTGGTTTCTCCTTGTCAAGGTATCAGGAAAGGAGAGGTAGGAGGAAAGTATTCTTGCATGGAAAGAAAGAGTTTTAGGTGGCCCTCTGAGGATGTGTCTCTGTCAAAAAAAAAAAAAAAAAAAAAAAAAAGGACTAGGTGGAATCTCCCACACTAGTTTACTAGTTTTCTGGTCTCAAGCCAATATAAAAGGTCAAATATAGAAGAATGGTATTTGCTTCATCCTGAGGTATACATTGCCTAGGAAAAGGATGATAATTAGATGTTCTCATTTTAATTGCAGGTGACAAAATGAGAGTAATCTGTCACTTGCAAGAAAAATCGAAACGGAAACCTCAGTTAGATATTCCTATTACTTTTATAGTTGTTTTTATAAAATTATTCAGAGATTCTCTGCTTCATTTGGGAAAAATGTCAAAATATGTAGGTAACTCATATGTGTCCAAAACTGTAGATGGTCTCTCCTCTTTTCTTGAGTCTACTTAAAGCAGGCCTCAGGAGCAAATCCAACTCCACAAAACATTAATGAGTGTGTTAGATTTACTGAAAATTGGGTGAGGAGGCTGAGAAATGGTTAATGGCACATTACATGTAAAAGTAACTTTCAAATTTCTAGTAAATACCTCTGTGGCCCTATTCTGCGATGGCTAGCCTCTAGGATGGACCCTACTGATCCATGTTTACTGATTTTTATGCTCTTGAATAATCTCCTCCTATACTGAATCAGTGTTGACTCTGAGTGATGAACAGTATACAGTGGAAGCATGGCTTCCAACTTGATCTCCTGAATTGCTTGCTTTGGGGAAAGCCTTATTGTGTTGTGTGGACACTCAAGCAGCTCCATGTAGCGGCCCACATGAAGAACTGAGACCTCCAGTCAACAGCCAGCACTAACTTACCAGCTATGCTAATGGGTTTTCCAGCACTCTCATCAAATATTCAGTTGTCTACAGCCCCAACCAGCATATGACTGCAACTGCATAAGAGACTGCCCTACTAAATCTCAGAATTCCTGACCCACAGAATCAGTGAACATAATAAATCTTCATTTTATGTAATTAAATTTGGGGGTAATTCGTATGCAACACTGAACAGATGGAACACCTCCCGTCTCCAACACTCTTCGTTAGCTACCACCTACTTCTTCATACTTTCTCTATATGGCTTAGAGGCACCTTTCCTAACTCCTGAATCTTCAGAGGTAATGCTACTCCTCTTTCCCCCCTACTCTCATCTCTTGGCCTTTTTATTCAGAACAATTTAGCATCCTCATATTCTGTCATTCCTTTCAGCAGATATAGCTACTCTTTCTCTTAATAGTGCCCTTTTTTTAGAATAATATGAAATAATTCCCCAGGAAACATTTTTCTTTTACCTACAGAAGTCTTGATCTTACTTTCTTAAATTGAGAATAAGATCTGATGTCATTAGCACTTGTAGGTCTCAAATTTACTTAGATGGAACAGGACTGTTTTTAAAACCTCATTAAATCAAATTTAAAAGTAAGTAAGCAAGTCAGTCTATCTCACAGAAACTAAAATATTAACAAACATGAAGATTTTTCTTTAACATATACATTTTTGTGTGTGTCCCCAGTATCCAGCATTATACTCAATTAAGTATAATATGATTATACTGAGAAATGTGTTTTCAATTACCTTCAATCATCTTAGCATTTTGTGACTTATTGCTCAATATTTTCCAAGCCTTAGAAAAAAATAATTTGCCCAAAAGATAAATCTCTATCTCAATAGTTGAAATTATGTGTTGGAAATTTGGGTGGGTAATGTGGGCTTTTTGAAAATACCGATATCTTTAATTTTTTTAGAAAATATATCATGTTTTCTTTCTGTTCTATTGCTCTAAATTCAAGTGCCTCTTGCTTTAAAAGTATTTCTTTTTTTTAATTGCATTTTTATTGCATTTTAGGTTTGGGGATACATGTGAAGAACATGCAAGATTGTTGCATAGGTACCCACATGGCAGTGTGATTTGCTGCCTTCCTCCCCATCACCTGTATCTAGCATATCTCACCATACTATCTCTCCTCAACTCCGTACCCCCCGCTGTTTCTCCCCTATTTCCCCCCGACAGACCCCAGTGTGTGAAGCTCCCCTCCCTGTGTCCATGTGTTCTCATTGTTCAACACCCACCTATGAGTGAAAACATGCGGTGTTTGATTTTCTGTTCTTGTGTCAAATGGGACCTAATCAAACTCCACAGCTTCTGAACAGCAAAAGAAACAGTCATTAGAGTGAATCAACAACCAACAGAATGGTAAAAAAATTTTTGCAGTCTACCCATCTGACAAAGGGCTGATATCCAGAATTTACAAAGAACTAAACCAGATTTACAAGAAAAAAACAAGCCCATTCAAAAGTGGGAAAAGGATATGAACAGACACTTTACAAAAGAAGACATACATGAGGCCAACAAACATATGAAAAAATGCTCATCATCACTGGTCATTAGAGAAATGCAAATCAAAACTACATTGAGATACCATCTGACACCAGTTAGAATGGCGATCATTAAAAAATCTGGAGACAACAGATGCTGGAGAGCATGTGGAGAAATAGGAACACTTTGACACTGTTGGTGGGAGGGTAAATTAGTTCAACCATTGTGGAAGACAGTGTGGTGATTCCTCAAGGACCTAGAAATAGAAATTCCATTTGACCCAGCAATCCCATTACTGGGTATATATCCAAAGGATTATAAATTGTCTACTATAAGGACACATGTACATGAATGTTCATTGCAGCACAGTTTACAATAGCAAAGACCTGGAACCAACCCAAATGCCCATCGATGATAGACTGGACAGGGAAAATGTGGCACATATACACCATGGAATATTATGCAGCCATCAAAAACAATGAGTTTGTGTCCTTTGTAGGGACATGGATGAAACTGGAAACCATCATTCTCAGCTTTAAAAGTATTTCTAAAGAGGAAAGAAAGAATTTCTATTTAAACTTTGCATAAACAACTTATTTTCATTCTAGCCTTAAATTTTAAAAATACAGGTTTCTAAATTTAATTCCATTTCCAAAAATACCTACCACTTGCAGCTTCTCTAATTCTTCCCATCACCTCATGAATCCTCCTCAGCCTTTGGTGGTATATGGTAGCCTTCAAATTCTCACAGCAAGTATTGCCATCCTGCCGAATTGTATGATCCCTCTAATTTCACTTCTTTATCATTGTTTGATGCTGTTGTTTTTTATACTCTACTCCAGAGCACAAAATGTTGACTATCTTGGTTGATAATACATATTCAAAAGTTAAAATCATAAGTTTTTCAGTTTTTTCTAAATCTTTTTATTACTGTTTAGAAAAAAAAATGGGTTCTCCATTTTGTAGGAAAAAGCAGTGTCTAACAGATAACATTTAATTAAAATCAAATAATGATCCCATAGACATATTATGCCTACATTAATAAACTCAAAGATATGTTTTAGGACTGCTCTAATTCATTCTCAGTGCTCTAATTTATTTCTATAATTTCACCTCAATTGTACATCTGTGTGGCAGAAAAAGTAGGAATTATTTCACTAGTATTTCAGGGAGAGAAAAATGGGGTCCTTATGAAATGTTCTTTCCTAATTACATATGTATTTGTGGTCACTTCCTTTCTCTTTTACCCACACCCCAGCCAGCATGTGTTTCTGCAGATTCATATGCCTGTAATGGTAAATTCAAGTTAGCAATCACCCTGATGTTTGTCTCAAGATTGTTTTAAAAAACAAAAAACATATTAAGTTAGCAGATACATGCAAAGATACCTAAAACTTCTGATGAGTGAAGGGTCTAAGACAGCACTGTCCAAAGAACTTTCTGCAAGGTTGTGAGTATTCATCATTTGAAATGTGGCTAGTCTGGCTGAGGAACTGAGTTTTTAATTTTATTTAAGTTTAAATAATCACATGGGGTTAGGGGCTGTTATTTTGGCCAGTACAGGTCGAGAAGATAAAAGGGACCTCTTCTTTCAGTGCCTCCTGGGGGCTCTAGGAGAGAACAAAAGCTCTAACTTGGAGAAGCTGAACAGTGAAACGGAGAGAGCACAAGATGAAAAACATCAAAGAACAGGCATCCTGGGCCCTGATTGCTCCATGAGCTTGGGCAAGTCATTTGGCCGTTTGTTTCCCATCTTTGAGTTGGGAGCAGAACTATGCCTGGCTCATTTCACAAATTTTCTGTAATAGTCCAAATGAGACCACAAAGAATAAAATCTGAAATTGTAGTCCAGACTCATTCACATGTACTGTCTTGTGCTATTGTTCATTGACTGAGGGTAAGTCTTAAAAGGGAAAATAGGAGGAAAACATTTGACTTTATGCATAACCAGCTCTCTTAATCAGATTCCCCACAAGAAAGTGTGAGAGGGATATTTCAGTGCTAGTGATTTATTAAGAAAGTGCACCCAGAGAAACAAGGAAAAGAATGAGAAAGCAGGACAGCAAAGTGTAGGAGGACAAGCCAAGTCCCAGCCTTTGTCAGATTCTCGGAGCAGCTCTGGGGTGTAAAATTTGTCTCAGCTCAAGGTACCACTCATCACATAAGTCCCCATGACAGGGACTTAACTGAAGAACATAAAACTCCAAGCACTTTCAGCTAGTGTGTGTGTATGTAATGTGTACCCTCATGCACATATACATGCCTAGATGCTACAGGCAGCATGAAGCACTTTCAGTACCCCAAATACAAGGCACTTCAAAAGTGTTCTGGAAAGATAGAATTAAGAGGTAAAAATTAAAACTATAAACTTTATTTCTCAAAGTAAGTTCCATCAAGTTTAAGACACTTTTATAAACAATGATATCAGCCATTTAGTCTATCCCTAAAGAACTGCAGGTCCTGGGAATCTAGCCATGTCAATGAAGACTTTCTTGCATTATAAACTGAAGAAAAATCAGTACCCTTTAAAGATTTTGAAGATTAGAAAACAAAGTAAGTCAGAAAGAGTCAAATAAAAACTGTAAGGTGGATATTTAATGATTTTCCATCAAAATTCAAAATTGCCTTTGTTTGATGAGAGGAAGGAGCAGGAGTATTGTCGTGGTAGAGAAAGACTCTCCAGTGAAGCTTTCCTGGGTGTTTTTCTGCTAAAGCTTTGGCTCAGTTTCTCAAAACACTCTCATAATAAGGAGAAATTATCTTTTGTTGGCCCTCCAGAAGGTCAACAAGCAAATGCCTTGAGCATCTCAAATAAATGTTGTCATGACCTTTGCTCTTGACGGATCTGCTCTGGCTTTTACTGGACCACCTCCAACACTTGGTAGTCATTGCTCTGGTTGTGCTTTATCTTCAGGATTGTATTGGTAAAGCCATGTTTTATCTCCTGTTACAATTCTTGGAAGCAATGCTTTAGGAAATTGATCCCACTTATTTAAAAGTTCCATTGAAAGCTCTGCTCTTGTCTGCAGCTGGTCTGAGTGAAACAATTCCATATCACCATGTGGAAGGTTTATTCAGCTTTTTCAGTCAGAACCATATTAGCTACACCAATTGGGTCTCTATTGTGTTGGCTATTTTTTCTGCTGTTAATCATTAATTCTCTTTAATTAGGACACAAACAAGATTAATTTTTTCCTAACAAATTGATGTGGATAGTCTGACATTGTGAGCTCCATATTCAACATCATCTCATCACTTTTTAAAATGAGCTATACATTTGTAAACTACTGATTTCCTTGGGGTACTATGCCCATAAACTTTTCATAAAGATCAATGATTTTACCATTCTTCCTTTCACCGAAGCTTCACCATAAGACTGATGTTTGTTCTTGCTTCAATTTTAGAAAAATTCATGTTGTTCTGATAGGAGCTTTCAAACTCCTATCTTATTTTTCTTAGTACTTCAAACTAGATCCTGTTCAGATGTGTTATCATAAGTTAGCACAAGTTAATTTTGGCACAATTTTCTTTAAATTTATCCATAGGTGTTTTTTTCAACTTTTTAAATATAGATGGTACATGTACAGGTTTGTTACATGGGTATATTGACCTCAGGTAGTGAGTATAGAACCCAATAGGTAGTCTTTCAAACCATTTCCCCCTTCTTCCTCCACTCTCCAGTAGTCCACAGTGTCTATTGTTCCCATGTTTATGTTCATGAGTGCTGAATGTTTAGCTCCATCTTGTAAGTGACAACATGTGGTATTTGCTTTTCTGCTCCTGTGTTAATTTACTTAGGATTATTGCCTCCAGCTCCATCTGTGTTGCTGCAAATAATATGATTTCATTCTTTTTTATAGCTATATAGTATTCCATGGTGTGTATGTATCATATTTTCTTTATCCAATCCATCATTGATGGGCACTTAGGCTGATTCTATGTCTTTGCTATTGTGACTAGCATGGCAATCAATTTACAAATATGTGTCTTTTTGGTGTAATGATATGTATTCCTTTGGGCATATACCCAGTAATGGGATTGCTAGGTCAAACAGTAGCTCTGTTTTAAGTTCTTTGAGAAATCTCCAAACTGCTTCCCACAGTGGCTAACCTAAATTACATTCCCACCAAGAGTGTATAAGCATTCCGTTTTCTTCACAGCCTTACTGGCATCTGTTATTTTTAGACTTTTTAATAATAGCCATTCTGACAGATGTGAGATGGTATTTTATTGTGGTTTTGATTTGCATTTCTCTGATGATCAGTGATGATGAGCATTTTTTTCATGTGTTTCTTGGCCACTTGTATGTCTTGTTTTGAGAAGTGTCTCTTCATGCCAACAAGCAAAAAGCAACCTCATTTAAAAATGAGCAAAGAACATCATTTTTTAAAAATATGCATTTTCTGTGACCTTTTTGAAGACCTATCACGCAAGAGAGCCATTGAAAATGTTGACCACTGAAAACAAAGGCCCATAGAGACCAGGTATCCAAAGGGTTGAGAAGGTCTGGAGCTCTAGACAAAAAGTGATCTTGGCTACTAAAGAATGACAGGAAAGACTAGATAGAGAAATCCTAAAAGTGAAAATAATCTCTAAATAAAACTACTTATAGCATGAATAGAAAGAACACTTAGCAGTCCAGGTGCAGTGGGTCACACCTGTAATCCCAGCACTTTGGGAGGCCAAGGCAAGTGGGTAATCCGAAGTCAGGAGTTGGAGACCAGCCTGACCAATATGTTGAAAACCCGTGTCTACTAAAAATACAAAAATTAGTCAGGTGTGGTGATGTGAGCCTGTAATCCCAGCTACTCAGGAGGTGGAGACCAGAGAATTACAGATAGATAGATAGATAGATAGATAGATAGATAGATAGATAGATAGATAGATAGATGAAAAAAAGAAAGATCACTTAGCTTTTTTAATCAGAGTAATTAATTAATCAGAGTTGTACTCTAGGGCTTTTTCTCAGTTTTGCATCGTTTTGCCTTTTACTTTCCATAATCCAGAAAAGAAATAAAATATTTTGGCTTTCAGAAAACAATCACTTTGTTTTTCTAGCTCATAAAACAAAGGAATATCTTATTGATTTGGGAAAGAATATGCAGTTAAAAGTTAAGTTTACTGCAGACAACTCACACTTGAGAGGCCTGTCTACAAAGCAGGATCGTGTTTATTTAGTTCTATCAACTTCCACTTTCAACGCACAACAACTATGCCTCTACGACTTTGTGTTTTCTTTTCATGTTTCTTTTGATTCAAAAGGATTGTTTCCAGGAAATAATGTAACCTGCTTTGATTTATTGTCTTGGACCAATGCTGATTGTTTTACCTACCAATATGTTCTCATATAGTACTATTTCATTCTTCTGTTTGCTTTTTCCTACAACATCTTCAGTAAAGATTTAAGACTGTGTCAGTTTTTTGATGTGCCAGTATATTACTTTAAGGACTATTGATTGTAAAGGGGCTCTCTTTATGTTTACACATAGGCTTCACAGATTTGTACTTTAAGGCCACTAACAAAAATGAAGGCAGTCATGATTTTGAAACAATTGGTATGGTATCTAACACTATTTCAGTTACTTTTATGATACAGAAAAGAATAAAACATACATATGCATTAAAATTATGTAGGCAATGCTTAAATTTTTTATTGCTTGAAAAGAATATTTTAATATCTATGTCATAGCTATGCATTAAACATCAGAGAATATGTACAATACACTGGAATTCATGCCAACAGGTACAATTCATACCTGTTGGCATGAATTCCAACAGGTATTTGGCCTGAAAAAGTATTCTAAATATTATAAATAATATTTAAATAAATAAATAAGATTATTCAATATGAAGACTATATCACTACATATGTTAAAAGTTTCCCCAGCAAGTTAAATAAAATTCTAGTATATAATTTCTATTTTTCTATTTCTATATAATTTTTATATTTCTGCTTACTTCATAAAATTACATACATGCTCTAAGAGAGGAAAATAAATGGGTTCCTGGATACTTCAGAATGCACACTGAGCTTACTACTCTTACAAAGAAAATATCAACATTGCTAGACTAATGTTAAAAATTGTAACAGATCTCAAATGAATAACAAGGACATTTTAAAATTTTGTTATTTTACTATGTCACAAACAAAGTGAAAATATGATGCAGCATCATAAACTTTGTAGATATAATAATTTATATGCATTAAATTTTCAGCAAATTGCATTTCAACCAGCTACAAACTTCCTTAAAGCTACTTAATTTCCTTCATTATTTTTCTATCCATTAGCTTCACTATACCTGATGCTTACTACACCAAATGACTTCTTGTCAATTTTTTATATCATCCATATACATAAAAGAAATCTACCCATTTACCAAACTGTGGGAAAGATAAATACAGTATTGTCCTTTCATTACATAGTCACAGTCTGGTGGGGAAAGATAGAACCCAAGTCCTATATATAATAAATCCTATCCAGAGATATACATCTATTAGAAAAAGCCAACCACACTTTTTAAGTGGGGGAGCTTTTGAATGACAGACTAACCTCGCCTTCACACACACATACACACACACACACACACACACACACACACACACACACACACACACACACACACACACACACACACACACAGAAGGGGTGAGAGAGAGGGAAAGTGAGAGAGATACAAGACCAACTGGTATATGGAAGAAGATATTCAACCTAACTCAGAGTTAAAGAAAACATTCAGTTTGTGCCAATTTGAAAGTTTAAAAATTATAAAAATTACACATAATTTTTTAACTTTCAAATTGGCATGAAATGAAATGTTACAATATGTAATTTTAGCAACAGTGAAGCGAAATAGGCACTTGTATGGACATTTTCTATTCAGGATGCCAATATGGCAGTTTCATATTTTTAAACACAAATATTCCTGTCTCAGAAATACTTCTGTCAGGACCCTGCTTTACAGATACACTCACAACATTATGTTATGGTGCATTATAGATACATTTATCTTTTTCTTTGTATAATAGTTTAAAAAAATAAAACCTACACACAGACTATCAGTACTGTCCCATTAATCAAACTGGCAAACACACACAAAATAGAGCACTATGAAACCATTAAATAAGAATTGGGTATATTTGTTTGTGCTGTAAAAATCTAAATGTGACATTAAATAATATCTGATGAGGAATGCTTGTGAGGTTTTATAATTATGGATAATAACTAAAAAAATGCATCTGGAAAGGACTTTGGTTAGAGAGACTAATTCTAATTGTTTATCTTTCTGTTCCATTTAAATATTCAGCAAAGGCTAGGCACAATAGCTCATGCCTATAACCCCAATACTTTGGGAGGCCAAGATGGGCACATCACCTGAGGTCAGGAGTTTGAGGCCAGATTAACCAACGCGGCAAAACCCCATCTCTACTAAAACAATAATAATAATAATTAGCCAGGTGTGATAGTACACACCTGTATTCCCAGCTGCTACTCAGGAGGCTAAGGTGGGAGAATCCCTTGAAACCTAGGGGCAGAGTCTGCACCAAGCTGGGATCAGGCCAATGCCCTCCAGTCTAGGGGACAAAGCAAGACTCTGTCTCAAAAAATAAATAAATAAACAAATAAATAAATATTTAGCACATAAGTATAACTTTTATTTAAAAATGAAAACTCAGAAGTAATTCTGGAAGTGGCAATTGAACACTAGGATGATGAAGGAGCCACTCACTCATATATTCTGGTATAAGAATCCTGTAATTATTAATGGGCAAGATATCCAATCTCTCCTCAGTAATAGAGGCTTCCTCAATGTATCCTGGGACATGAAGTTGTCTGGCAATTAACTAATGTCCAATAATGCTCTATAAATTAGTAGATTCATCACATGTGCAGCTTCTGCTGCCAAACTAATGGTTTGTTTAACAAATGGTTGATGTATCCATTAGAGGTTCTTTTGTTTCTAAATGGCATTTGCTGAGTTTGGCAAGTGCCCCAGCATGGCTGTTTGCTAGCTGGCTTAATGCCTATAATAGCAAAAATGGTGCTCTGCAGCAGAGCAACTGTGATAGAAGGCCCCGAGATTCTGAAAGTTCAGTGGGGGATCCATTGTAGACCTGGGCTATTGCTTAACAGCTTTTGTTGGCTGCCTCTGCAGCTCATTCACTAATTCATTCAGCAGGTGTCTGCTGGGACCCACTATGTGCAAACAATGATCTAGGTGCTAGCCATGATAAAAAGCAATGAAAACCCTGCCTCATAGACTTCACATCCTAGTAAAATTATGCATCATACAGGGAATTTTTAAACAGCTCATTCAGACTGTGTTTGATTACAAATGCGCAAAGAAAATAAAGCAGAAGCTAGACACAGTGGCTCATGCCTATAATCTCAGCATTTTGGGAGGTGGAGAAAGTTGGATCACTTGAGGCCAAGAGTTTGAGACCAGCGTGGCCAACATAACAAACCTGATTTATACTCAAAATACAAAAATTAGCTGGGCATGGTGGCACAAACCTGTAATTCCAGCTACTTAGGAGACTGGGGCACAAGAATTGCTTGAACCCAGGAAGCAGAGGTTGCAGTGAGCCAAGATGGTGAAACTGTACTCCAGCCTGGGTGACAGAGCGAGACTCTGTCTAAAAGAAAAAAAATAGCCAAGAGTGGTGGCTCACACCTGCAATATAATCCCAGTTACTTAGGAGTATAGTTTAAGCCCAGGACTTTGAAGCTGTAGTGAGCCTTGATTGAGCCACTATACTCTTGTCTGGAGTATCCTGTCTCCAAAGAAAAAAAAAGAAAAGAAAAAACAACTGCACCATTTTTCATTATATCCAGCATTTGATTCTCATATCACATCCACAGTGCAGCTCACCAGCTTCATTTCCAATTTTTTTCATCCATATATCTTCTACTCCAAACATGCTGACGTTGCTATCTTCTGCATGGAATTCATTTTATTCCCTCCCTGAAATTTCCTCTCCCTTTGTACCTCTAAGACAGAAGCTCATTATAAAAATCTGGCTTTATTAATGTCCATCTTTCTGAGAAGCCTTCCATGACTAAGTCTAATTCGGTTCACACCTCTACTAGAAAGCTGGCTAGATGACTGCTTGGTAGGCTGCTTTGAAAATTATTGTTCTCTTGATTTCTCTCTATATGCCAAAACTATTCTGTAAGTTTAAGGGGAAAAAAATTATATCTTCTGTTCCCTTTGCAGCTTTCTTCCCTGAGTTTTGTGCTGTGCTTTCCATACAGAAAAAAATTAATTAAATGCTTTGATTTGCAGACTGATGAAACCCTAGCTTATATTTATTCACATAAGAACATTTTGTATGATACAAAAAATTTTAAAGACACACAATTATCCATATAAATTACTTCTAAAAATGTGCCTGCATAAGGCTCACTTTCCCTATTAAAACTGAATTTCTCATCAAAAGAAATAAAATAAAATAAAATGCCAAGAGAATGAGAAATGCATTTAATCAGTGGAATGTCCGAGACAGGATATAGCGAATATTGGTGGAAGTGGGTATTTCATAATAAACGCACAGACATTGTATTAACTCTCAGTTTGTCCTCCTTTTATAGCCATGCTTCAACAGTGACATTATCAACAAATTGTCACCCTACTGTCATATCCTAGCCTTCTAGTTGGTCTCCCTGCTTCTCCATGTTCCTCTCAAGTCTATGGTGAGCACAGCAGCCAAAGAAATGAACAGAATTCAGATCATGTTCCTTCTGCAAAACCTTTTTATTATCTGGCCAAATAGCTAATGAGAAGGACTGTGGGTACAAATCAACAAGGTAAAATGCCAGTCAGCTTGCTGTACGGTAGTCTTTTCCAGTGAACATTCTTGATGGTTTCAGTAGGCCCAATGACAGCAGGCATCAAGGCTTAGCAGTATAGCCCCAAGACATATTCAGCAAATCTCAAGAGTAACACTTAGCCTCACACATGTAGATGATCCTGACAATAACGTGGCCTTGTGGCTGACCTCCTCCCCTCCAGTTAACTTCTCCTCCTACTTCAGCCTCTCCCTCATAAAGCCATGTTTCGACAGTGGCATTATCAACAAATTGTCACACTACTGTCATATCCTAGCCTCCTAGTTAGTCTTCCTGCTTCTCCATGTTCCTCTCAAGTCTGTTCTGAGCACAGCATTCAGGGAAATAAATAGAATTCAGATCATGTTCCTCCTGCAAAACCTTCCAATGGCTTCCTCCTCATTCCTAAAGGAAGACAAAGTCCATAGACAAGGACTTTGACATGACTTTATGGACTTTGTCTTGCTTTTGGAGTAAGATGGTGAACAGGATCTAGACTCCTTTTCTTTCTCTCATCTTATCTCCTACTACTCCCCTTCACTCATTTTTCTCCAACAACCCTGACCTTCTTGGTGTTCTCCCAACATGCCAGCACGCCCAGCCTCAGAGCCTCTGTAATTGCTCTTTCCACGGACAATGCTTTTTCCCCAAAATAATTCCATGGCTCACTTTAGCCTTACATGCTCCCTCTATGTAACAGAGTTGTACCTCCTACAATATTCCTTTTCCTCTGCCCCTGTTTTATTTTTCTCTATAGCACTTACCAGTATCTGACATGCAACATAATATACTTATTATTTTTATTATTTATTGTCTTTCTCCCTCCACTAAAATATAAGCTCCATAGGGTAGGGATTTTTCTTCACTCCTATGCCCTCACCATCTAGACCAATGTCAGGCAGGTTACTTGTAGTCCCTGGACCTATGCTCATGCTTGTGTCTTTGTGCTCACACTAATGTGCATGCACACACATACATACACATGCAGGTATACATGCATGCACATACACGTATATGTGCATATGTACACACCCACATACATACCCACATGTAAATGTAGGTATTACAGCAGCATTGCTGCAAAGTAAGAGCCTTCGAAAACTTTTCTCGTTCCTCTCGCTCTTGGCTTTGTGTTAAATTTGCTCCTAAATTTAAAAGCTATGGAAATTGTGCTGGCCTAAAGGACAAAATGGCCAAGTCATACACTCTCTGTGTTGATTCATTTCTTTAGGCAGACACCACTCCTGAAAGCCCCTGGTTTTCTACACACTCACATCTCCTCTAACTTTGCAAAGCCTAAAGTTTCAAAACTTTGCTACCTTAGATCCAAATAGCATCCCCATCTACTTGATAAAAAGAAATAACTGGCTTTATCTGTGATAGGATATGGAATTGACATTTATGCATTAGTCATTCAACCTTGAATTGAATTTTGACAGGCTCTGCTGTGTATTAAATTGCTCCTGCAAGGATGAGAAGTGTATATAACTCAATAATGCCTGTCATTTTCCACTGCAGAGATGAACTTGAATTAAAGCAGAATTAATTCTGCTAACTTAAGCAAAGGTTTAATATCAAGTTTATTTCAGTTAAGGTATAAGACAAATAAGTGAAATTCCTATGCAAAGTTCTGCAGTAGTTCAAACATTAATCTCTAATTCAAAATGATAGCTAGAAATATGTCAAAATCAAGAATTTTATGAATCTTTTATAGCCTACAGAGATGCTTAGATGAATGGCATGTGTTAAAAAGAAATGAACTATATATTTAGAAAGGACATGTTGCAGAAATTAGTATGTCATTAAGATAGCTCTGCACATATTCATAAACAAAGTGAACAACTGAAGTATATGTGGAGCAAGCAGTCAAACATTTTCTGAGTACCTACTAAGTGTCAGGTACTGTCCTAGGCAGTTTATATTCATTATTTCACTTAATCCTTATAGAAAAAACTTGTCAACATTTTATTCCATTTTAAAAGTGATCAAATAGACTCAAAGAGGTTTAGTTAATTGTAGCTAATAGATGACAGAGCCAACGTTTGAAACCAGGGCTGGGCCCAAAGCTGCATCATCTTCTAGTTGTCTCAGTAATCCCCCACCTAATGGAAGGTCTCTGAACAAAGACGCATCTGATAATAATGGTGGATGATGAGCAACTGGAGAGCCGGCTGGAAAGAGCTCTGAATTAGAAATCAGGGAGTAGTTTGCTAAATAATTTTGGACATCTTCTTACTTTAGTTTCCCATCTGTAAAACTGAGAAAGTGATTTCTTTACTGCCTACTATGAAGTGTTATAAAATAACATAAAGCCAATACCTTTGTAATAGATTTGTTATGGATGGGCTCCCCGCCTTTGTAAAAGCTTGGATCAGATTTTCCCTATGGCCCTGCCAATTCTAAGCAATAGTCCCCTAAGAATGCATGGTTAATGCAGAAATGAACCCTTTCTAACATAACAAATCACCTCCGATCTGTATGTTTATATATATGAATATACACTTTTGTGTATTCAGTTTTCCTAAAACAGCATACATATGTATTTGATGTAGAAAGGATAACAGCAATGATGTGGGTTCAAAGCTGAACAAGTACAATGATTTCATGCAAACCCTTTGCTGCTACAAATATTTTGTATAACTTTATAACCCCATATCCTGAATCTATAAATACTGAACACCTCCCTCAATCTTATGTCAATTTCTCCTAAGTCACTCATTACAATTCCTCAAGGCATACCTCACTACATCCTTTTAATATACATATCCCCTTATGTGTCCCTTGTTTTTCTCTGACTAACCATGTCTTTCCTGTACCTAACAATCTACACATCTGACTCTGACAACACCACTACCTGAACAGTTCTTCTGTTATTGTTTAGTGCCTCTCACCTTAGTGTTTCCCACTGCCTTCCCATTTGTGGATTTCAGTCTAATTTTACTTATTTATATATTTGTTTTGAACTACAACACACACACACACACACACACACACACACACACACAAATACACAGAGCGAGTCACGACCCATCCTTCCTTCCAATACAAACCTTATTTAACCTGTTGATTTACTGTTGTACAGAAGAGTCATGGACAACATTTTATGGTAACTGAAGTTTGACCTCTACCAAAGCACTGCATTCCTTTATTGCAATTCCTCCATTCCCTCAGAGTAACAACAGCCTTCACAATTTCCCAGATGTTCAGTATCACTCTCCATTTTTAACCTGGGCTTGTAGTCTGTGGAGATATCTGTCTAAGTACCTAATTCTTCTGTCCTCTCCTACCCTAACAAAGCAAATCTGTTCTGTGTCTTATTCTCTCTGTGCCTCAGTAGAAAACATGTCAACCTCAAACCATTAAGACTTTTTACTCAAGCAAAATATCTATATTTCAGAGGCAATAATCCGAAGGGTAAATAAAATCTAGGAGAAAGAGAGACAAAGCATGTGGCGGGGAACAGGGAGGTTTGAAGATACTGAATCAGACAACAAGCCAATCAAAGAGCCACTCTGGAGCAGATGATCCTTTCACCAGTCATTGAACCTCATCTTTAGATGACTGCCTACCTACAGGCCCCGCCTCTAAACACTTTCATTAGTCTTCCCTGTTCGTATTATTTGAAGGCATTTCACTCTCCATGGGTCAGCTCTAGGTCCCTAAAGTTCGCCCTATGTCCCTGTTATCTAATTCAACAAATCAGGCCTGCAGAAGCATGTGTAGTAGACACTTGATGGTGGGTGAACATTGCCACTAAATTTATTCTAACTTTAAACAGGACTGCTACTTAGTTCTGATAAGTAGGGATTGGATTCCTGAGCTCATATTTTCTCCCTAAGTGTCCTGCAGGGCCCCTGAGATCACCTTGTCCCTGATTTTCCATTTCTGGGCTTTGACCAACTATTTGGATCTCTATTTCATGTTTCGGGGACCCTAATGTGATTGCTTGTCTGATTGACCTTATTCCTTGGATACTAAATTTAACATGGGCCTTCTTCTAGCCCTTACAGGATAATTCTCTTATCCAAACCATTCTAGAACTTGCCCTTCCCTTAATAGGTAAGTTTAGTTGTTGCTCTTAACCCCTTTAAATCTATTCTTCCCACTGTAATTAAGAAGCCTCTACATCCTTCTAATTCCCAGACAGAGCAGTTTTGTCTTCCCTGTTAGAGTTCCATTACCATCTATTCAAAAATTGTGACATCTGACTCTATATAGCACTTTCTTCTAATCTGTTCATCTCATTTTTCTTTAATTTCTCCCTAGTATCTACTATGAAGTACTTCATTGAGAATATAAATCAGTCCTTTACTTCTGAAGTCAAATAGGTGTCTGAAGGTCATTTTAGTGGCCTAAGCAATTTACCACAATGATGTTCATCCTTCTGTACAATTAATACCTAATTTAGCCAGACTCATTTAAGGATAGAATTTTGCTAATAAATGATAAAGAAGACAAAAGCTATATGAGTTTGTAAGTGTTTTTAAAGTGAGCTTAAAAAACATTTAAGAAGAAAGTATAGAGGTAGGTGAGCATAGGTAAATTATACACCCTTCCAAAGCAAAAGCATGAATCATGCTGATATGGTTTGAATCTGTGTTTCTGCCCAAATCTCATACAGAATTTTAATCCCCATTACTGGGGTCAGGGCCTGGAGGGAGGTGACTGGATCATGGGGGTGGATTTCCTCCTTGCTGTTCTTGTGAAAGTGAGTGAATTCTCATGAGATCTGGTTGTTTAAAAGTATGTAGCACCTCCCCCTCACTCTCTTACTCCTGTTCTGGCCTTGCGAGATGTGCCTGCTTCCCCTTCACCTTCCACCACAATTGTAAGTTTCCTGAGGCCTCCTAAGCCATGGTTTCTGTAGAGCCTGTGGAACTGTGAGCCAATTAGACCTCTTTTCTTTATAAATTATCCAATCTCAGGTACTAGCAGAGTCTCGCTCTATCACCCAGGCTGGAGTTCAGTGGGATGATATTGGCTCACTGCAACCTCTGCAACTGGGTTCAAGCAATTCTTCTGACTCAGCCTCCCAAGTACCTAGGATTACAGGTGTGTGCCACAACACTCAAGTGTGATTTTTGTATTTTTAGTAGAGACAATGTTTCACCATGTTGGCCAGGCTGGTCTCAAACTCCTGATTTCAAGGGCCCTTATGGGACAATTTTCTTATCTCAACCATTTTAAAACTTGCCCTTCTCTTAATAGGTAAGTCTAGTTTGGCCTCCCAAAGTGCTGGGATTATACCCATAAGCCACTGTGCATGACCAAGTATTTCTTTATAGCAGTGCAAGAATGGACTAATACACATGCATACTTTCCATTCTATGTATCTTCATACTCTTCAAGGTGGTTTTACTTAAAACTCTAGTAAAATTTTTATCCCCATTCATTGATCTAGAATATATCCATCACCTGAACCTAAGGAAAAATATCATGGACTAAGGACACTTCCTGACAGATTCCATCACATAGAGATGAACCCCATATGGATGTTTTCTTCTCCACATTTGCTGCTTGACAGCAAGTGTGGGTGATCACAAGCTATTCATCTTTATTTCCAAAGCACTCTGGGAAATCAGAAGAGATGAGAATTGATTAATGCGTTCTATGAAAAGTTCAATAACTGTTTAATCACAGCTTGAAAATAAAGCAATGCTTCTGATCTTTTACAAATTAATTTAACGTTGCATTAAAAATAAAATAGGCTGTAAATTGCGCTGTGCAGGGATAATCAATGGCTCATTATCTTTGCTTCTAGCAAAATGCAGTGATTCTTTTAAAGCCATTAATGAGCAATACTGGGCAGTACACAGCTGCAAATATGTTCAAGTATTATTGATTCTACATCTATAAAACTAATCTCATCAGGGCAGAATTTATGAGCAGTAATAATGCAAACTGTTCCATGGTCCATACAAAAGAAATAAAAAAGAAAATTCATGGGCATAGGAAAGATTATAAGATTACTGGAGAGGAACAATTTCTGAGCCCTTATTCTATTCTGCTGCCAGCACATTGTGGTACTTAATCACTGTTAAATATAAATCTAATAAAAAGAGATCATCAATGGTGACCAATGAAATGTTAACAGTCTTTTCACATAACAAAACCATTTGATAATTCTGTAATTTGGATTAATGTTACCACTTTCCTTAGACATTACTAGGATGTTATGTACAAATTATATATCAGGTTACTTCTATATTATTTCATATTTTATTACATAATGCTTACAAACATTTTGCTACTGGAACAGAAACACTGAGTTGATAGATTGTTTTCACTGTCCAATTTTGTAAAATAAATGTGTTGTCCATGTGTTCAACTGCCTGTTAGATCCCTTCCCCATGGATGTCTATTAAGCCCTTCAATCTAACATGTACAAAAATCTTGAGCTGTCTCCTAGGCAGTTGGGGTAGCTGCTGAATCTTGGTACCTAGTTTATCCTCAGTGCCAGTGGGTGAAAAGGGAAGAAAGGGATCTTGAAGCTTCTTTAGAATGAGAATGGTGGAAAAATGGAGAATTCTCCACAAATATAAAAAGAGGCTGGAAATGAAAATCTAACAAGCCTAACACATATAAGGCCAGATTTTTACCTTCTATGTTACTTTAATTGCTACAAAGTAGAAGTAAAGCTTAATTATGTTCAGGTAACACCAAGGACTGCCTTACAGGGAAACTATCATCACTAAAAAGCATCATAACAAAGAGATTACATTTTGCTGAAAACTGACAGACTAGTATCCCACTTGTTGTTACAAAACTTCACCAAGCTTGTTGAGCTGAGCTCTGAAATCCAAAGACATAACATTCCTACTTTTATGCCAGATATTTAGTAGCAGGAATAAGAAATAACAATCCACGTAAAATAAATGGTGTAGAAATTGCCACAATTTGTTAAACTTTTTTAAAAACCTTTCCTAGAAATTTCAAACTAATAATACTGCATTTTCAGGAGTTTAGGATTGCTGCTATTAATAATGGCAGCCTACTGACCTGCAAGTTCATGGAGAGAGAGCAGAACTTGATGTCTCTTCTCAGCACCTCAAGGCCCAACACGCAGGTAAGTGACACAGTCTAATCTAGCAATGGTAAGGAGGGCCATAAGTGACATATTTCCACCCAGTTTTCTTACACAGTACTCAATTTTAAAGAAATCTTCTTGCCTATTTATAAGAACATGTAACTTATAATAAAGACACAGAAAAACTATTGCCCAGCATTTCCTCAAAAAGATTGTCCAACTTTTTGTTTCCCAGACTCTCAAACAGTATTTCAGAGACAGCTTATACCAACATTCAGTTACATTTGGAGAGTGTAAATTTGGAAATACCTACGTTTCTCAGAATTGAACAAAAGAGAATGTAAATTCAAAAGGTGAGTGAAGCCAAAAGCAGAAGTTGGACCTGGATAAAGCAGTAAGTCTAAACTAGGGGATGCTGAGCTGTTTACTCTGTAATTAGTCCATGAGAGGGCACAGTGATGGTCATGTCTAGTGGTAACAAGGTTCACACCCAGGACATCAAACAAGCATGGTTTCTCTTTCCCACTCACTAGTTCCAGAGACAAAGTGGGCTTTGCCACTTATTGCTCTCAGAGGTTGGATGCCACAGACACAGGCAAGAGTGGCTCACGCCTGTAATCCAAGCACTTTGGAGGCCAAGGCAGGCGGATCACCTGAGGTTGGGAGTTCAAGACCAGCCTGACCAACATGGTGAAACCCCGTCTTTATTAAAAAAAAAAAAGAAAGAAAGAAAGAAAAGAAAAGAAAACAAGCTGGTGTGAAGTTTCTGAGGTCGCATCACATATACTCCTAAAGAATGACTGGCCTATTCATAAATTATCTTTAGTATAGGTATTTTATACTGATGATACTATAGCACAGGTCACTTTAATTTGGACAAGTAAAGTCCCAGATCAAGGGTTTAAGCTTGGTAACAACTTTGAATTATGATACATCTGCAACACCAGTTCTCAAACTTTGGAATCAATAAAAATTACTTATGAACTTTATTTTAAAACATAAGCATACAACAAAAAATGCACACATCATGAGTCATTTAAGAAATGTAAATCAAACTTATAATAAGGTACCACTTTACACCCACTAAGAAGGCTAAAAAAAAATTTTAAAGCAGACAATAACAAGTGTTGGCAAGAATGTGATGGAATTGGATTGTAAAATGGTGCAATTTTTTGGAAAGCAGTATGGCAATTCTTCAAAATGTTAAATACACAGTTATCACATGACCCAGAAATTATACTTCTAGCTGTATACCTATATTCATTTGCTAGGGCTGTCAAAACAAAATACTGTAGACTGGGTGGCTTAAACAACAGAAATTTATTTTCTTATAGTTGTGAAAGCTGGAAGACTAAGAACACAGTGCCAACCAGGGCTGGTTTCTCCTGGGGCCTCTCTCCTGGCCTTGTAGCTGGCTGCGCTCTTGCCACCTCTTCACATGCTCACCCCTATGTGTATGTGTACCCTCAGTATCTCTCTGTGGTCATAATCTCTTCTTATAAGAACACCAGTCAGATTGGGTTCAGGCCCATCCTAATGGCCTCATTTTAACTTAATCACCTCTTTGAAACCCTCATCTCCAAATGCAATCACATTCTGAGATATTGGGGTTAGGAATTCAACATGAATTTGTGGGAAGGGCATAATTTAGGCCATAACAATATCTAAAAGAACTGAAAACATGTCCACACAAAACTTACACATCAATGTTCATAGCATTCATAATGACTAAAAGTTGAAGCAAACCAAATGTCCATCAACTGATGAATGGATAAACAAAATATATTCCATCCATACAATGGATTATTATTGTTCAATAAAAAGGAATGAAGTACTGATTTATGCTTCAACATTGATGAACTTTGAAATCATTATGCTAAGTGAAAGAAGCCAGTCAAAAAAGGCCACACATACTGTATTATGCCATTTCTATAAAATAACTGGAATAGGTAATCATAGAGACAGACAGTAGATTCGTGGTTGCCAGGAGCTTGGAAGAGGAAATGTGGAAAGTGATTGTTAATGAGTTCAAGGTTTCCTTGCGGGGTGATGAAAAATGTTCTGAAATTAATTACTGGTGATGGTTACAGACCTTTGTGAATATACTGAAAACCACCGAATTGTACACTTTAAGAAGGTAAATTCTTCATATGAAATTTTATTTCAATAAATTTATTATTTAAATTAAAAACCACCATCCTTGGCAACATGGCAAAACCACGTCTCTGCAGAAAGACAAAAATTCGCGAGGAGTGGTGATGTGCACCTGTAATCCCAGCGACTAAGGAGGCTCAGGTTGGAGGACTGCTTGAGCCTGGGAAGTTGAGGCTGCAGTGAGCTATGATCATGTCATTACATTTCAACCTGGGTGACACTCAGAAACCCTTTCTCAAAAAATAAAAAACATAGCACAGATACAGTATGAGTCTCCCTATCCACCAATTACAGAGATTCTAATTTGGAATATCTGGAGAAGGCCTCGAAATATACTTTTTTAACAAATGTTTTCCCACCTCCAAGATTCTGTTGAACTTTGACAAATATAAAGATAAAATATTCTCGATGTGGGCTTCTGGATTACTTTGATTGAGTTGCCAGAGAGCTTTATAAAAAGCTGGCACTAGAACATGTAGAGTGAGTTATCTATGCTGGTGATGGATAATGGTCACCTTAGGGTAGGGAAGGGACTCATCTGAGTAAAGAAGAGCTGAGGTATAAAAACTTACACTTGAGATGGGATGGGAGAAGCTACAACATCTACCACAATGACACAGTTGGTCTTTTGGACCTTGGATGTCCTGAGAAGATGGAGCTGTCATTTAAAGAGAATCAACTCATGTTCATTCACTGGGCACTTATGAATAAAAGCAAATGCACATGGTCTAAATAGAAGAGTGCATTGCACTGGGGAAGAATATTTAATCTCACTTTGCCAGCTTCAGCTCTGAGACAATTTGAGGGAAAACAAAAATTGCTGCAGTCGAAGAGTAACAGAAAAGATATTTCAGAATAGAAAGATGGCCCTCTATTTGATCAGATATTATTGGATTTTTTTAAAGCATTATTGAGGCAATTTGTAGGCATATGATGCTTAGGTTTTGAGTTAGGGTTAGAGATAAAATAAGATATAGGATACAGAATTCCGTATCTCTTTCTATAAAGAGTCTTTAGAATATAAAGCCTAAATAGTGCCTACAAAGTAATAACCAAGGTTCTTTTCAGCACATGTGCTTGATACTATGCTAATTAGAGAATGATCAAATAGACAACCTTTAAATATTATCATGGAAGAAGCAGGCAAAAGGTGCCCAAAAAGTCGATACATGGAAGACATTTTTCCCATTCTCAACCAAGAAAAAAGTATTAAAATTGTGGAAAGTGTGATAGCCAACTTCCAGGAAGGCTCACAGATAGTCTTCTAATGTTCATACCTCTATATAGTCCCTTGAAACCTCTATAAATACTGTCAAATCAGCCCGATGACAGTATAGGGGTCTGCTCTGCCAGTCCTTTACAATCCTGTTCTTGCATCCAGTTGAGGTGATGCCTGGCTGAGCAGATGGATTGTTAATAAGCTTTAGTGCTTTTGTGCCATTTGAATCTTCATCATCCCTGTAGCATTAGATGTGTCACGAGGTGAGTCAAGGAGCTGGTGAGGCAGATGGCACCTGTCTGTCACTCTGGTTGCATTAGGCAATGTTCTATGCATGCATATGGAAGAACAGACAGACAGTGCAGGTGGGTGGGAGGAAACCAACTACCCAGAGAATTTCCATTAGGAATCTTCTCACAGCAGAGAACTGGAAGGTTAATCACCTTATATTTCTTTCCTCATTACAATGAGGATCTCCAGAGTCTACACCTTAAGAAATGTGTTTTAACAGGCAACTTCTCCAAGAACATTTGTCAAAGAAGATTTTTTATTGGCTCTCTTAGACTGGTTCAGGTGCGATTTTACCATGACTTTCTAAACTTCTGCTGAATTCTGCTCTTTTCTTCTCTGTACACGAATGGGCAGACCTTGTTGACTATGGGCTTGGTATGAAACTTTCTTAAAAGTTACCCAAAGGTGGTATCCGTCTTTCAGAATGCGGAATATAATATCACTTAAATTTGGCCATCTCTGAAGATGGAAATAAGGAAGAGAGTTGGTATTACAAGAAAGTATTTTGAATGTTATTTTTTCTACCACTTGCATATGATTAATGGACAATTATAGGTATTCCAAGTTAGTAATAGGGTCCAGTTATTCTCAGAAAATTCACTTGCACCTTCACTTGTTCAACTACCATGTTCTCACTCTCCCTTTCCCAGACCACCCTATTTAAATTATAGGCCTCCAGTCTTTGAACACCCTATACTTCCTCACTCCTTTATTTTACTCCTTAATACTTACCACCATAGAATATATCATCTAATTTACCAATATGTTTGCTAAATGTTTTTCTCACTCCAGTAAAATTTAAAGTCCGTGAGAATTGAGAATGTATCCCCAATGTCTAAGACATGGATACATGATAGGTACTTAATAAATATTTGCTGAATGACTACTGTTTTGCCCCCTAATCTTTATGTAAAAACACATTGTCTTAAAGCTTTGTCTCTATCTCCTTACTGATCCCACTGTCCTCCCCTACATATAGTAGACCTGCCCCATTGCTAAACAATAGTAAAAGTGTAACAAATATTTAAAATATTGACCAATTAATTAACCATTGACTCCACTAGCGACATCTGAGAGAGCAGAGGGAAAAAGAAAAGCCTATTATCTGGATTGAAAATATCAAAATATTGCTATTCATACGTTCACTGGACAAATATTTATTAACAGGCTTCCATGCTATCTTTGCTTTCACAAATAGCTTTGCCACATAAGAGATGGGAGAGTGCAAACATTAATATCTACATTCAATATAGTCACTTCGGTATACTGCTTGAATTTGTGATTTTGCTTTTATACAGTTTTCTTGAAGCAATAAAATATAAGCTTACATATATAATGAGCTGTCTAAGGACCTGGCACAATTATATATCCAATTCTCTTAAATCAGCTGCTAACAAATGGCAGATAACCCTTCTGATTTACAAGAGGAATTTTTAAGACTCTATTTGAAATGCAGAAATAAAAAAAAAGCTTGATAGCAAGAAATGGACTGGTAGCTTATATGAGGAAAAGAGAGATAAGGGAGAAATAGAGCTTCACTTTAAAATTAGACCCAGAAGGCAGTTTAGGGGTAAGATGATAAGAGTTAGTGGACCCAATATCAATGGGGCTTAGATTCTTCATGAACCACACCAGAAATATTGCCATTTTGATGTCTTTTGGTATTCCATTGGAAGTAACGGCAAAAACCACAATTACTTTTGCACCGACCTAATACATTTCTTTGCTAGAGTATTAAATGCTCTGGCTAACTTGCAACAACTGGCCCAGATCTCAGAAGGCCTCTAACTTGCCTAGGGAGCAGTGCCTTAAGCACTAGAAGAATCTGGTTCACAGTGTAAGAACAGATTCTCTTAAGTGCCCAATGATCAAGAATATGTAACATATATGTTTTTGGAGTTAAAATTTTCTGAAGCTACAAGAGTTATTTCATTCATTTATTTAAAAAACATTAATTAAATGTCTAATCCACTAATCTTCAAAGTTATAGTGGTAATAAATCAGATAGTTATGAGTCAGATCATGTGCCTAATTTCAGAGAGCTGACATTTGAGATAGAGAAGCAGTCAGAAACAAAAATTAAAATATTAAATTACATTTTAAAAAAAAAATGATACCTTGAGTTAATTTGTGCATATGGTGAAAGGTACAGTTACGGTTTTCTTCTTCTGTGTATGGCTAACCAGTTATCCCAGCATCATTTATTAAATAGGGAGTTTTTTCCCCATTGCTTGTTTTTGTCAATCTTGTTGAAGATCAGATTGTTGTAGGTGTATGCCTTTACTTCTGAGTTTTCTAGTCTTTTCTATTGGTCTATGTGTCTGTTTTTGTACTCATACCATGTTGTTTTGATTACTGCAGCCTTATAATATAATTTCAAGTTGGGTAATATGATTCCTCCTACACCATGGAATACTATGCAGCCATAAAAAAGAAAAAAATCATGTCCTCTGCAGCAACATGGACACAGCTAAAGGCCATAATCTTAAGTGAATTAACACAAAACAGAAACTCAAATACCATATGTTCCCACTTACATAGGTGGGAGCTAAACATTCAGCACACATATACATAAACATGAGAACAATAGATGCTGTCAACTACTAGAGTGAGACAGGAGGGAGTGGGTACCATGCTTACTACCTGGGTCCAATATACCCATGTAACAATCCTACATATGTACTCCCTGTATCTAAAATAAAAGCTGAATATTTTTAAGAAGTATAAAAAGAAATTACAAATTAAGATATAGGCTGTGATAAGTGCTGTGAAAGAAATATACAGAGTGATGAGAAGAAATTAACTGGAAGAGGTCACACTAAGGAGAACACTGACATTGAAGTATGACTTGAAGGGCAAACTAGTCATGCAAAGAACTGCAGAAAAAAAGATTCTAAGCAGAGTGATGGAAAATACAAGGCCTGGAGTTAGGAAAGAGCTTATTGTACTCTGTAACGGAGAAGAGGCCAGTGCTACTTGAATGAGGAAGGGAGTTGCATGAGATGAGTTCAAGGGGTACACAGGAGCCAGTTCTACAAAATAATGTGGGTGAGATTTTATTTTAAGTGAATTGGAAAATAACCTTTTTTCTTAGACTTCTATTTAAGGTCATATTTCAAGTAGGATCACTTGAAAACTTCCATCTATAAAAGCCTAGAAATGCTAGATAAAATGGCAAAAAAAAAATTTCACTGAGTGCAAATCTGAGCTTATTATTTTAAAAAAGGAGAGAGTTCCAAGTGCTAGAGGGGAAAGGGTGGATGTTGACTGAGAAGTGATGTAAGGGAACATTCTGGATACTAGCAATGTTTTTAAAACTTAATCTGAGTGGTAAAGTAAGTGTGTATTTATATCAAAATTAACAGAGTTGTATATTTATGATTTGTGTACTTCCTGTATTTTATACATCAATAATTTTTTTAAATAAATAAGAGTAGCCAGAGAGGAAAAACAAATAAATTAGAAAAACAATGGATTTCTCAACTGCAGGAACAGGGGCTAGCATCCAAAAATAATATTTCATTGTGCTAGAGGAAAATATCTCAGTCTAGAGCTCTATATCCCATTAAATCATCATTCAAAAAATGTGGGCAAAATAAAGACATTTTTAGACAAACACTAACAAAATTACCACTCCCGCAGATTTTCACTTTAGATAGACTTAAACAAATAGCAAGTTGAACTTAGGTGTGGGAATCAAGAAATGACCAGTGAAAAGTGTTTTGCAGACACCACTGATCTACAGTCAGTGGGATCACAAAATTAGAAAACCATTAAACTGGGGATCACCAGTTTGTTTGGCTAAGGTTTCTTTGTCTGGATTTCTAGATACAAATTCTCTGTGCCTTTGCCTTCTTACCTATAAAATTGTGTGTGTGTGTGTGTGTGTGTGTGTGTGTGTGTGTGTGTCATTGAAGCAGTGTCTAGTGGTGATGGGCTATTACTATTCCACATTACATATCTGAAGCCTTGACAGGAAGTCTTGCTCTACGGACCATAAAGAAAATTCTTTCAGAAGTATCAGACTCTTTTCCCTTATATATCACAAATAGCATATTTTCTTTTTACAGTCTTCTAGATGTTCATTAATCTGCTTTTTAAAATAGAATGATGGAAATCCCCTCAAAAGTTTGAAGCAAAAGAGTGAAATAATTTGATTTATATTTTAAATGGTCTCAGTGTGGCTACTGTACAGGAAAAATGTTGGAGGAGAGCAAAAGGGGAAAAGAAAACCAGTTATAATGTATTTTCATAGGACAAGGATGAACTGATAGTGTACTAGGCTGAGCATAAATTATTTTAGAAAAAAATTTTAGGAAAAATAAAAACAAAGTGTACATTTAAAATATAAAATCTAGTACTAAAATCTATTGGGAATAGTAGAGCAAAAAGTTATTAAATTACATCTAGATTCTCAAAGTCAGAAAATGCAATTCTGAAAACTCTTATTGTGCTCTTGTATTATCTTTTATTTATGCAATAACTTTGGTAACCCCAGATTTCCATCCAAATTTATCTCCAACTATACAATCTCAGACTAATCAATTCTCATTCCTTCGATCATACAGTTGCATCTGCACTAACTGTTCCTATCTTCCTCTTCTGCACAAAGTCTTATGCATACTTCAAAGACTTGGTCAGATTTCACCTTCTCCACCTCAGATTTTCTACTGTTGGAATCAATATTTCTATCCCTTATTTTCCAAATATGCTATGTCTATTATATTAATGAACCTTTCCTTATGTCAATCTGCCTTGTAGTTACCTGCATTACGAGATGAATTACAAAACTAAAAATTAATAGTTTTTCTAGCCCTATATTATAAAACTCTAAAAGTTAAGAAATATGTCATATTTACTACAAAGAACTTAAATCAGCAGGAAAAATAAACAATCATATTTAAAAAGTAGGCTGAGGACATGAATGAACATTCTTAAAAGGTATACAAATGGCCAAGAAGCATATGGAAAGACGCTCAACTTCACTAATTGTCAGGGAAATGCAAATAAAAACCATAACTCAATACCACCTCACTCCTGCAATAATGGCTATAATAAAAAAATAAAAAATAAATAGATGTTGGCATGGATGTGGTGAAAAGGGAACACTCTTACACTGCTGGTGGGATGCAAACTAGTACAACCAGTTTAGTAAATAATGTGGAGATTCCTTAAAGGACTAAAAGTAGACTCACCATTTGACCCAGCAATCTCATTACTAGGTACCTACCCAGAGGAAAAAAAGCCATTATACAAAAAAGATACTTGCACACACATGTTTATAGCAGCACAATTTGGAATAAGCCCATTAACCA
This sequence comes from Cebus imitator, assembly GCF_001604975.1. Taxonomy (NCBI): domain Eukaryota; kingdom Metazoa; phylum Chordata; class Mammalia; order Primates; family Cebidae; genus Cebus; species Cebus imitator. The sequence continues at coordinate 604,274 of NW_016107961.1, read as the reverse complement.
GTAAGTAGATAAATAAACTGTTTGTGTGTGTGTGTGTGTGTGTGTGTGTGTGTGTGTGTGT